>NC_056739.1:861546821-861651821 GCF_019279795.1 Protopterus annectens
TTCGAATGACATCAAAAACTAAGCCAATTGTTAAAGTCAATTAAGATGAGCACATATTGCAGCAGCATCATTGGAGAAGGCAGAATGCTCAGTGTTAGTCTCATACAAGCTAGGACACAGTCTGAGAACCCCATCATATCTCTCTTCATGTAGTTCAGAGAGGTACTCCTCAGGTCATTAACACCCACCTGAACAATGATGAATGATGGAGTTGTAGTGGTACTTGTCGTACAAGTCCATGCATGATCTGGTAGAGGTTGGCCCCTGACAGGCAACTAACCATGACCCTCTCATTGCTCAGCTTAGTGGGTGTAACATCTGTGTGTCTCATTATGGAATCACATATGACTAGAACACTTGCTTGTATGAAGGTTTGTCTTATGAGCTTATGAATTCAAATATGAGTTGAAACTCTATGTGTTGTGGTAGATGTTTTGGTAGACTATTTGTGGAGTTGCTGAGGATCTCTGTTGTTATACCTGCATCTAAACTGCCTTTTGTGGTTTGGATAGATTGCTTTTAAGAGCCTCAGTATACATGAGTCTATATGCTTGGTCTTTAGTGTGAGTGACAGGTGACAGGTAGAAAGTGGTGTCGTGTGTTTCTGACAATCTGTTTTGTAACTGTAGTGACTATATGTGAGAGCCTTGCTTCCAGTGATAATGTATAATTGTATCTCTCACACACTATCTGATTGTTTAAACATTAGGTGGTTGTCAGTAAACATGAGACAACTGCTACATTGTCATAGGATGCCCATTTCCCCATGATGTCTGCAGACAGAGGAATAAAGTGCTTATTCATGGTTTCAGATGTTTACTCCACAGATTATAAGGGGGAGCTGTATTGGGGTTCTAGAATAGGTTTACATGGATCCTATTTAATTGAAACTACAATGTTTAAGACAAGACTGTTGGAGCAATGCTCCTCTGTAAACAAACTGGGTAATATAGATGTTAATGTCAGGTTTACATGGTTGTTATTTGGTTAAGAACTATAATCTTTGTTTAGTCTTTGTTTAATGTCACAGAGGAATGTTCCCCTATGCACAAACCAGGTGCTTCTCACACAGTCACAACCATGTACTCAGGAAATAGCTGAGGTTGTTTTTATAGAGAAAGTTGGATTCTAAGTGTGCACGTCTTTACAGAGCACTGCTAACCTTCACTGCATGATGAGCAGTGTTGCTTAAACATGACTTTCTGCAGGCACAGAAAATCAGCAAATAAGCAGAACAGCCCACTGACCTATCATAATAACCCACTCTAAGGTTTTTTTCAGTGATTCCCAAGCTCAGAAAAGAACAGGTTACTCTCTAGTCCAATAGTTTCATAGGTTTGTACTAGGCTAATAACCACTAGGGTCTTTATAAGCCTAGCCATGCAACGCAACCCAGTTTTGTTCTCAAGTACTTTCGACACCTACTTGATGGGTACATTAGCAAGGAGGTAGCTAAGGGTTATGTGGGGGGGGGGTTAGGGAATGTTACTTGGGGATTAATTTTCTTACTGTCGACCTTTGTCCATCAGAGACATGGGGACCAGACATGGGGTGAATCTGCAATTTCCCATCTAATTATCAAGGTTTTGTTTGATACGGTCAGCAATGTATTCTGCTTCACTTGGATTGGGAGCTTATTCCATGGTGCAGCAATCCTTTGAAACACATATCAGTCTCTGCAGCTTGTTCTATTTATGTCACAGGTAAAGTTTAGGTCCTTGGATCTAGTGTTTCTGGTACTGTTTGTTTTGCAGATGTGCAAGAAATTCATCATAGATGGATCTGAGGATGCTTTATATGCCAGGTATAGATCACTTTTTAGTGACCTGAATGAGACTGAGTACTGAGATACAGAAACATAGCTGGTAAAACCAGCGCCCTATTCTGGTATTGTGAAGCCCACACTCTCTGCTCTTCAAATGAAGAGCAAAAAAAAAAAAAAAAAAAAAAAAACCAGACGTTCCTTTTACTGGCACACCAATAAGGTGGACAAAAGCATGACACACCTCTGCTTCCTGCCTCAGTTATTCAGGTCCCATTTCTGTAGTCTTCCCCCCACACCAACCATGCCTACTTCAACATAGTTTCTTTTAAACTGTAGCAAACTGTTTGCTACAAATTTAACAAACAGTTGCCACAGTTTATACCCTGCCTGGATGGAGCGCTACAGTGCTCAGGTTTTAGTTAAAACAAAAAAGTTTATTTTTTTACTTTTAAACTGTAGAAAACTGCTTGCTACAATGTAGCATGCAGTTGCTACAGTTTAGACCACACACTACAGTTCTCAGGTTTGACTGTCAATGCAATACCAGATTTTAAAAGCTGGTATTGCATTAACAAAAGATTGGGATTGGTTAGTTGTGCTCCCCCCCCCAACACTTTGCCCCCAAGACAGTAGCCTCTTTCACCCCATCCTAGCTATGCTACTGCAGAGACAGGGCCTTAAGGCAGGCAATCTGTGTAGGATTCTCATGGTCTTTGAGGGCATTCCAGGTGTTGCAAGTGCATGGTTAAGTACATGCTAATGGGGGCATTGTACTCAATGGTGGGTCTGATAAGGGCTGAGTAGAGTGGTACTATAACTTCCTTGAGCCTGGAAGCCATACCCTTGCTTATGAAATGGACGACATAGAATGATTATTTTACTATCTTGGCTACATGTTGATTGAAGGCTATATTACTGTCTACATATGTTCCCAAAACCCTAACTACCAGGTGAAGTCTTAAAGGTGCTTTATCAATGGAGTAATTAGCTTGGGTGGATGATTTCCCAAAGGGCACTATAATGCATTTCTTTGCATTGAGTTCTAATCTGTGGCTTTGGGAACAATTATTTGTTTGTGTTAGACCCTCTACTAGGATGCCAGTGTCATGGGGAAAATATATGATAGCTCCCAATCTACAGTCATCTGCAAACCTGGTGAGCCAGAGGTCTTTGACATTAGCCTTGACATCAGAGAAGTATATGCCTAACAGGACCAGGCCCAACACAGACCCCTGGGGTACTCCATTGGTGACCAGTCTCCTGGTGGAGGTGGTCTTACTAAAGCTAACTTCTTGGGTCCTATCTGTGAGCCAGCCAGAAATCTGGTGAGTTATGTGAGGATTTATTCCTAGTTCTGAGAGTCAGTAATACCTGAGTGGAGTATTGTATCAACCACCTTGCCAGGTCAAGGCAGGTGGTATGCATTTTTTCCTGTCATCCATAGACATGGTGATCCTCTCAAAGAAGTCTACTGGACTGAGTAGTCAAGACCTTCCCTTAATAAAGCCAAACTGGAATGTGTCCAATGTTTGTGAATTTCCAATGTCCTTGTTGATCATTTCCGTGATAATTCGTTCCATGGATTTATATATTAGACTTGCCAGATTGATGGCTCTGTAGTTCCCAGGGTCGATTAATGGCCCAACCTTATGAAGAGGAATGACCATCGCTGCCCTCCCTTCACCTGGCTTATAACCTGTTTTGAGGCTGTAGTTGGACAGTGCCTCAAGTGATCCTACTAGGTCATGCTTTAGGCTATTTAAGAGGCAACAGGGATATTGTCGGGGCCCCTTGAAGCAGTGTCTTTGGCTTTAGTGAGCGCCACCATGACCTGTTCACTGTTGATCATTGGGGTGGATACACTGGAATGGATTTCAAGATGTGGTAGTAGAGGCGTGGGGGTAAAGTTAGAGCTAAATTTATCAGACTGTATTTTCACTATGTCACCTTGTTCAGTAAAGGTTGCACCATTTATAACGAGTTTTGTGCACTGCTGAGTTTTACCTTTAAGGCTTCTGACATAGCTGAAGAAGGCCTTGTGACTGTCATTAGCCTGAAAGGCTACCATGACCTTGTAATTGGCCTTGTTGGACTTTATTAGACATCTTGGTTTATTATTTAGTCGAATCAGAGAGCTCTTATGTCTGTGAGAGTTGCTCTTTCTGATTTTGGCCATGACTTATTTTCTTTTGTTATATACCCTTTTAAGGTAAGGATTCCACCAGTGGGGTTTGTCTTTGGTGTTAGTTTTGGTTTACTTCTGGTAGGTATAGCAGCCTCAAGGCAGCCATTTACTTGTTTGTACAGGGTTTTTGTGAATAATTCTGCATAGGGAGCTGTGTGCTCAAGGTCTGGGGGAGCCATGAATTTTGGCAAGCTACTGTTTAATATGTGCGCTCAAGGTCTGGGGGAGCCATGAATTTTGACAAGCTACTGTTTAATATGTGCGCTCAAGGTCTGGGGGAGCCATGAATTTTGACAAACTACTATTTAATATGTGTGCTCAAGGTCTGGGGAGCCATGAATTTTGACAAACTACTGTTTAATATGATGTAGATTGCTTTAGAATAATTCCTCACTGTTACAGGTTTTGTTGGGTTTTCTGGGTTGATTTTTATTTCAAAGGAAACAGCTTTGTGGTCTGGCCTCACCAATGAGGATGTGACACAGGGGAGAGCGCAATGCTCTTCCATGTAGGTGATTACTAGGTCAAGTACATCTGATCCTCTGGTTGGTGTGTGCACTATTTGGTCCAGGCTGTTTGTGCTGATAAAGTCCAGAAAAACATTATGCCTAGAGGTTAGAGGCAGCATATGTTTACCGATCTTTAGAGGGGTCATTAAAGTCTTCTATGGATAGGGTACTTGGTTGAATAGTGAGCATCTCTGGAAGGTCTAGGTAAGAGTTGTGAGCTTTGTGGGTCATAGAGGATGAGCTGTAGCTGGCCAAGACATGGTAAGGAACCTTGTCTATGGAGACTTGGCCATGGATGAACTCCAGGACATCATCCTGTCTAATCACACTGGAGTTGTATTTGTTGCTAACACAGATGGAAACACCTCCACCTTTAGCCCATGTCTGTGCTGCTGTTACCTAAATATGTAGAAAGCATTATAATATTGCACTGACAAGAGTACTTTTTGTGGCTTTAAACCAAGTTTTGGTAACAGCACAGATGTCAACATTCTCCATAGCAAGGAGACCTTGTCTCATGTGGAGTTTCTTGTTTAGGCTCCTGCCATTGAGTAGTAATGCCTTAAGATTCCTTTGAGTTTTTGGGGCTTTTTTTGACTGCTGTGTTGGTAGTTTTGTCATTTCAACATTGCTTAAAAAAGGCTCTAAGGTGGTGGATAACATTTTAGCTAATATCCAAAAGCCCAAGGGAGACAGGTGCAGACCATCCTTAATAAGGTAACGTGGTCTGTTGATTATGTCCTCCCATGCTGATTGATGTAAGATCCACCTGGAGTGACACCAGAAATTAAGCTAATTATTAAAATCAGTAATTTTCTGTGAATACTGTAGCATCATCCTTGGTGAAGGCAGAATGCTGCTCAATGCAAGGCACACACCTGTCAGTGACACATATTCAGAGATATCCATAATGTCTCTTCATATTGTCCAGAGATGTGAGTCTCAGGTCATTTACACCCACATGGACTATGACAGAATCATATTGGTACCAGAGGTGCAGTGCTGTGAGTGCATGTGTGATATTGCAGATCCAAGCTCCAGGCAACAAACCATTATTTTCTCCTTGTCTAGCCTGGTGAGGAGGCATCTGTGTGTCATACAATAGAATTGTCTATGACAAGAGTACTAGGTAAAGTGTTTGCTTGTCTTATGGGTTTTGTTCTTGGAGATCATTGGATGTAGATGTGTGTTGTGTTAGGTTTTGCTTCTGCTCTGTGCTTTACAGGCTGCTGAGGATAGGTGTTGCCATTTGATGGCTTAGGATGTCTTTGAGGCTTGGGAATGTTGAAGAAATGATATGAGTGATCTGAGTTGTGTTGAACATAATACACTGAATAAATTGTTCGGCTATGAGAACAATACATTACAAATAATAGCACGTATTTGTCTATGCAAAATACAAAATGTTGTTTTGCACTGAAGCTGAACTGCAGCAATACAGGGCATCCAATATGGTCACAAAGTCCACTGAACATGTAAGAGAAATAGACAAATGCAGATGTTGTAAAACAAAAGTGGACACAATCATGCATCTTGTTGCTGATTGTGATACACTAATGGTGGAGGGTTTGTACACTGAAAGGCATAATAATGTGGCAAGACTTTTGCAGTGGAGATTGTGCAATCATTACAATACTGAAATAGCTGAGAAGCATTTGAAACATGCGCCACAAAGCATTATAGAGAACAGTAATGTTTATATCACATGGGATCACCCATTACCAACAGTTCAAAATATTGATGCAAGAAAACCAGACATAGTAGTCCATGAAAAGAAGATAAAAAGTAGCATTGATCATTGAAACTGCTACATCCAGTGATTACAGTGTCTTATGTACAGAGAGACACAAGGTTATAAAATACCAGGATTTGCAGGCAGAAATGTAGGCAGTGTGGAAAAAAGATACCCAAGACAGTTCCAACAATAGTAAGAGCAATGGGTCTCATAAAAAATAATTTACAGTCATATTTAGATATGCTACCAACAGATTAACTCTATGCATTGCAGAAGGAGTCAATTTGGGACACACTCTGGAAAATGCAAAGGATCATCGTCTTCATACTTTCTCATTTTACTGACTGCACAGCTTTATCAACTATTTTAAGTTTACATAATTTGTCTGAAAAAGTTACTGATTTTGCTTTTTTAATACCAGTATTAAGTTATCATTTAAGATAGAGGCAAGCATACATTAACAGAAAGTAAAAGAAACCATTTTAACATTTTTCTATTTAAATACAATATACATCAAATACAATTTTTTTACTACTATCAATCAGACCAGCATTACAAAAAAAAGTTAATTCCTGCCTTCCATTAAACCTCAGTCCTCCTCCTCCTGAATATTATTATGCACGTATTGTTCCCACAGTTTCTATTTACTTCTATGTAATTTGCTCCTTCCCTTTTCTAAAGACCCCTTCCTTCCAGTTCTTGCATTTCTTTTATAATATTCAGTATCTCAAGTACAATTAGTATAGACTTTGATTTACATTTTCTAGTAATTGTTTTTTGGCAGCAAACATAATTACATTTAATAAGGCCTTATTATGTCTAGGCAATTCAGATCCTATGTCCCAGCTCAAGAGACTCATTTCCTTACTTGCAGCCATTTGCTCACCCAATATTTCTGATAGAGTACTCTGTAGGAAATGTTTAACATCTGCCAACTCATTACAATTCCTAACACTTGCTATCTACCTGAGGACAAATTGTTTGAAGTCTGTTTGGGGGTATAAATATACCTATGCAAACACTTCCAAGCAAAGATCCTAACCCTTCTGGACTTGGTTGAATACTTGGGGGCGATACACATGTCTTCCCATTGTTTTCTTGTAAATTGCTTTTCCAGGCTCTCTTCCCAATTTTTTCTAACCTCCTCTGATTGATTCTTATAGTTATCATACAATATTTTATATGCCCTTCTAATTACAATATCATTTTTTAACAGCTGCATCTGTTCTAAATTCAATTAAAAACACTTAACAGAGCAAGTCTTTTACTTAAGATTTCCCCTATCCCTTTCTCTTTACCTGTACTCTAAAATCAAGCCCTGTGGGGAATGCAGTCTCTAGTCTGTAATCCAAACGTCTTCTTGGCCTCATCCTACACTATTACCTTTCCTGCTTGAATTATTTGCTCCCAATATCTTGGTTCCTTTCCTGGTTTATCCAGTAAATTCCACCCCCCTTCTTGCCCATTTTCTGTACCACTACTTGCAGTCATCCCTATTGGCAAAATCTCCTTTCTCCATTCTTGTATTTGTTAGTTCTTTGAATGCTTTCTGTGACTTTATGAATATAGTATTCTTTATGGTGGTTATTATTTTCCTTAAGGATCTGCATCCAAAATCCCACTCTCTCTCTTTTTGTTGACCTCCCCCTTGCTTCATCATCATCCATTCCACTTTGAACGATATATTTGTGCTTGTGTCATGTATATAAGACTTAACTGTGTAGCTCTAAAATATCCCTTCAAATCAAGTAAACCCAAACTACCTTGTTTCTCTGGAAGTATCAACTTATTCCACTTAACTTATGTCCTTTTTCCCTCGTAGATTAAGTCCTTCAATTCTTTATTAATTATTTTCCACAACTTCTCCTCAGGTTGAAAAAAGTGTGCCTGATGCATATACAAGACTAAAGGGACTAAAATCATTTTTCACTGCTTGTATCTTACTATCTTTATCCATAAATAAGAATTTCTAGTTTCTCAATGTTTGCATTAACTTTTACTTAGTCTCTTCCTACATATCCTTAACTGCCACAACAGAAGCCTTTTTAAACCATACTCCTAAATAATCTTATCATGTCCCCATAAATATGGGTATTGCTGAACCAGTTTCGATGTAGGTACATAACTTACGGCTATAGTCGTTATTTTATTTTCATTAATTGTATATCCTGAAAAGATTTGAAATTGTCTCAAAATGTTTCACAACACTGAGATGTCCTTCTCTGGATTTAGCAGGTACAGTATAATATCATCTGCAAATAAAGCCAACTTTTCTTGATTACCATACCAATTATAAACTTGTATTTCTGAGTCCCTTATTTTCTTTGCCAGCTGCTCTAAATATAAAGCAAATAACAAAGGAGAAAGAGAGCACTCTGTTCAAACACAGATTATCTGAGAAGAACCATCCCACTTTAATTCTGATCCTTCATATATCCTTCTAATTAGCCTCACTATTGTATCAAAGAATGCAAATGCGTCCGATGCACTACTCGTAAAATCCCAGCTTACTCTGTTAAATGTTTTCTCTGCATCAAGACCCACTAACAACACAGTTATTTTCTTACATTTTGATACCCTCTGGATCATCTTTTTATTAATGTTTTTAACACCTTTATTGAATTAACACTTGTGACACAGCACATTTAAATTTATATAAAAGTAATCAATCCGTATTAACAAGTTAAAATTAACAAACTTTATGCTTCACATATATTGCTATATATCATATAACCCAAGCAACATTACATAAATTATTCAATTCCTGCCTCTTTTTTTTTTAAACAAGAAAAATCTTTATTAAACCATCACTTACAACATAAGCAATCATACATTTATATAAATGAAAACAAATCACACTAACACAATCTTGGTTGCAAGCATTTTACATCACAAACTATACTGACACACTCCCAGTTGCAAACATTATACATCACTTATAATATACCAAATCATTTTCAGTCAAACATTACATAGCTCATTTAAGACCTGCCTACATTTAAACATCATGCCTCCCCTGTGTGAACTGTTTCCACAATTCACATTTTTTCCTATGTAGTTTGCTCCTACCATTTTCTAAAGATCTCGGTTCTAGTTGTTTTATCTCTGTTACTATATTCACTAGTTCTAATATAGTTAGTTTAGATTTTGATTTCCATTTTCTAGTAATTGTGTTTTTGGCAGCCATCATAATTAGACACAGCAAGACCTTACCATGTCTAGGCAATTCTGATTCTGTATCATAGCTCAGAAAAATCATCTCCCTCGTCACACCAATCTGCCCACCCAGCATATCCAACAGTGCATCCCACAGGCAATCCTTAAAGTCCACCAACTCACTGCAGTCTCAGAAAATATGTTCCTAATTACCTCTTTCTTTCCTGTCACACCTCCAGCATTTGCCATCTACCTGAGGAAAAATTCTCTGGAGTCTACTTGGGGTATAAAAAATATCTATGTAAACATTTCCAAGCAAAAATCCCAAATCTTCTAGATTTTGTGGCATATTTGTGAGATATACATACATCCTCCCATTGTTTCTTTGTGAATTGTTTATCCAATCTCTCTTCCCAATCCTTTCTAACCTCCTCTGATTCATTCTTATAGTTATAATGCAATATTTTATACGCTGTAGTAATTATTCCTTTTTAATGGCAACTTCTGTTCTAGATTCTGCTAAAAACTCTACCAGTGCTGGTCTTTCATTTAGGACCCCCTATTTCTTTCTCTTTTCCTATAATCTGATATCCTGCAGTCCAAATAAATTCTTGGCATCTTCCCATTCTATCATCTTTTCATCTCTAGTTATTTGCTCCCAGTACCTTGGTTCCTTTGCCAGTTTTCTCCAATAAATTGCAGCCCCCTCTTGCCTGTTGTCAATATCCCTAATTGCACTCAGCCCTATTAGCAAAATCTCTTTTCTCCATTCCTGTGTTGATTTAGTTCTTAGAATACTTTCTGCTACTTTATGAATATAATATTCTGTATGATTATTGTTATTCTCCTTAAAGGCCTGCATCCAAAATCCCAGTCTCTCCTTGTTTCTTGAGCTTCCTCCTCTTTCAAAATCATCCCTTTCTACCTTGAATGATAGTTTTCTGCTTATGCTATGTATAGGAGCCTTACGTGTGTAGCTCTAAAATACTCCTTCAAATTGGGTAATCCCAATCTGTCTTGGTCTACTGGAAGAATCAGTTTATCCCACTTGGCATTTGCTGTCTTCCCCTCCCAAATAAAGTCCTTAAGCTCTTTATAAATTCCTATTCACAATGTCTCCCCTGGAGGATAAAAATACAACAGAACTGTGTATAACACTAAAGGGACTAAAAACATTTTGACTGCTTGTATCTTACTATCCATATCCATATAACAAAGCTTCCATTTCTCAGTTTTTATATTATCTTTTGTTCAGTCTCTTCCCACATATCCTTAGCTGCCACCCCAGAATCATTTTAATCCATACTCCTAAATACTTCATTTTATAATGCCCCCATAAATAAGGATATTGCTGAACCAGTTCATGCATGGGTACATAATTTACCACTATTGCTTTTGTTTTAGCTTCATTAATGTTGTATCCCAAAGAGATCTGAAACTGTCTCAGATTTTTCCACAACACTGTAACGTCTCTTTCTGGTTCTGTCAGGTATAAAGAATAGTTGTGTAAAATATTACCATAACCATAGATGTCCTTCTCTTCCATGTTGCAGTATTCACTTTGGTGTGGGATTTTCCGCCTCAGGCAATCTGACATCAGCTCCTGTACAAAAGTTTTTCTCCTGGCTGCTGCAGGTGTGTGGGACATCACACATAGGGTGATAAACCAGACTCCTTACATGTGACGTCGGCGCACACAGATCTCAGAACTTGAAGCCCAGATGAGTGCCTGTGAGGAGAACAAGATGTCAAGAAAAGAAATAAAATGCCACTGTAAGGCTGAACAGATAAACCTTAGGGGGTGGAATTAATGACCAGGGGCCAGACCCTGTAATAAGAGAAGCATAGAGGGTATGGAGGGTGGGAAGGAATACTGTAACATGGAAGAGAAGGACATCTATTGTTATGGTAGGATTTTACACAACTATTTCTATGTCCTTCTATTCCAATGTTGCAGTATTCACTTTGGTGTGGGAAACTACCACAGCTTAGGAGGAGAAATGGGAGTAACTAGAGGTAGAGGATTCCAGGAATCCTTGCAGGATTGCTCTGGCAAAGCCTGCCTTGGCCCTGGAGACTTGGTCTAGTTTGTAGTGTTTGGTGAAGGTGTGAACTGTAGACCAGGTAGCTGCTTCCAGGATGGGAGCTCTGTCCAGACCTTTGAGAAAGGCCTTGGAGTTAGCTATGGCCCTGGTGGAGTGAGCTATTACACCATGAGGTAAGACCTTGCCATAGTGTGAATAACAAAAAAGGATAGATTTCCTAATCCAGCAAGAAATGGTTTGTTTGGAGACTGCCTTGCCTAGAGCCCTTCGGTGAAAGGAGATAGAGTTGGTCAGACTTTCTGAAGGATTTAGTCTTGTCTAAAGAGAATCTCAACTGTCTGTGTATGTCCAGGGAATGAAGGATTCTCTCTGCACTGTTGGTTGGAGTTGGGAATAAGGTAGGTAAGTGGATGGACTCATTTAGGGATAGTTCATTTACCACCTTGGGCATAAAGGAAGAATTTGTGCATAAGGTAACTCTGTCATTATGGAAGGTGGTGTAAGGGGGCAGGCCATAAGGGCCTGTAGTTCTGACACTCTTCTAGCAGAAGAAATGGCCACTAAAAGAATGGTTTTCCAAGTACATATTTGTAAGAAGGCCAAACCAGCTGGCTCAAAAGGAGGTAGGGTGAGTTTTTCTAGCATGAAGTTGAGGTCGCAGGGAGGAGGGATGGGTTTTCTTGGAGGTCTAATATGTAGTACCCCTCTCAGGAAAAGTTTAGCATCCAGCCTGGAAAGCAGGGGTGGCTGTAAGGGTAAGCAGGCTGACAGGTGGACTTTCACAGAGGAGTAAGTTAGTCCAGACTTAATGAGATTACAAACATAGCTAAGGACTAGGAGGGATCTGCCTGCATAGGGTCCCTGTCCTTAAGAAGACACCATTTTGCAAATTTTTCCCATTTAGATAGGTATATCTTTCTAGTAGTTGGCTTCCTGGCCTCCCTCAGGATTGAAAGCATGCCCTCAGAATAGAGCTGTCTGTAAGGGATTAGAAGTTGATCACCCAAAGTGTTAGGTTTAGCATTTGCAGCTGAGGGTGAATAAGAGATCCCTTTTGCTGAGATAGTAGGTCCACCTTGTGGGGTAACTTGTTGTGATTGCCCTTGGCTAAACAGTGAAGAAGGGGGTACCAGTGTTGCCTTGGCCAGTAGGGAGTCACCAGCAAGATTTTTAGTTGGTCCATCTTGATTTTCAGAAGGACCTTTTGCATTTGTGGGAAGGGGGGAAACGCATAGAGGAACATCCCCTTCCAAGGAAAGCTGAAGGCATTCACTCTCCAGGCTGATGGAGTGTGATTCCCTACTGCAGAATTTGCTTAACTGTCTGTTCTGGGGGGAGGCAAACAGATCCACTTGAGGGGTGCCCCACCGGTGGACTATGTCTAGAAAGGTTTCCCTGTTTAACATCCATTTGTGAAGGTGAGAGGATGTTC
Organism: Protopterus annectens; assembly: GCF_019279795.1. Classification (NCBI taxonomy): domain Eukaryota; kingdom Metazoa; phylum Chordata; order Ceratodontiformes; family Protopteridae; genus Protopterus; species Protopterus annectens. Next base: position 861,559,649 of record NC_056739.1, read on the forward strand.
TGCTGAGCAAGTCCGCTTGTTTGTTTTCCTGAGAGGGGATGTAAGAGGCCTGCAGGAAGAGGTTGTGTTGGGTGGCTAGCTCCCAAATCTGTGGGGTTATCCTGCATAAGAGGTAGGCTTTTGTCCCTTCCTGTTTGTTCAGGTACCACATGACTGCATTGTTGTCTGTAACAATGTGAAGAAGGCCTGGTTGAACGATGGGATGAAAGGCCTGAAGGGCCACCAAGACTGCAGTCATCTCCCTGATGTTGATGTGTTGTTTTTGAACAGCAGGGGTCCAAGATTCTTGAACCCTATAACCCTTTAGAGTTGCCCCCCACCCTAGATCTGATGCATTGGTGTGCATGGATTGCATAGGGGGAGGAAGTTGCAGGGGAATGCTTTGGATTCAGAGAATTTGTTGAATCCACCATCTCAATTCTGTCTTTAGGCAGGGCAGAAGGGGGATTTGTTGGCCTAGGGAGTGTAGGTGCTGGCACCATACATTCTTTAAGTACCATTGAAATTTTCTCATGTGCAATCTGTCTCAATGGGAGCATGGGAATGGTGGTTGTCATGAGTCCTAGTACTTGTAGGAACTGCCTTGCAGAAATGTGGGATACCCCCAGAAGATCTTGGAAGTGAGTTGAGAGAGGCTGCACTTTGTCCTGTGGGAGGAAGGATCTCATCAAATCTGATCTGATCCTGCATCCCAGGAAAACTTTGTCCTGCTGAGGGTGCAGAGATGATTTTTGGAAGGTTTAGGGTGAACCCCAAGTTATGCAGGATAGTAATGGTGAATTTTAGGTGACTTAGGAATATTGTTTTTGATTCCGCAAGGTGCAGGATATCATCCAGATAAGGGTATATTTGGATGCCCTTGATTTGGCAAAATGCAATAGCAGAAGCCAAGCATTTTGTGAACACTCTTGGAGCAGTAAATAAGCCAAAGGGCAAGGCTGTAAATTGAAAATGTGAGGAAATGCCAATAAATCTCAGGAATTTTCTGTGGGAGGGCAGGATCGGAATGTGGAGATAAGCCTCCTTTAAGTTCAGAGTGGCCATGAAGGCTTGGGGTGGTATCAGGGGCAGGAGGGTTTGCAGAGAGAGCATCCTGAAGGATGGAACTTTTAGGAATCGATTGAGGTAGGAAAAGTCTAGTATGGGTCTCCAAGGACCATCCTTTTTTGGGACTAGGAATAAACGAGAATAGAATACTTTTCCTTCCTGGCCCACACAGACTGGTTCTATAGTTCCTGGGGAAAGGAGCTCCTACAGAATATGTGGAAATAGGTGAAGCTGTTTTTTTGCTGGGAAGGGAATGTTTTTTTGGCCTTGGTTTTTCCTTCCAAGATAGGAAGTATCCTCTTTGAATAATGGAAAGGATCCATTGGTTTGAGGTGATGGTTTTCCAAAAGGCGAGGCAGTGGGGTAGGCGGGCAGACAAGGGGAGGTGGGCAAGGCAGTCATGCTGAAGAGGGGCCTCCCTCTGTCGGGAAAAGGCTGTTTGGGGGGGGGTGGTTGGTTGTTGGTTGGTCTGGAGTAAGTGCTGTCTACTAGATTCTCTTCTCGGTCTGGAGGAGGAGGGATGAGAAGTGGAAGGCATCCTCCTGACAAAGGAAGTCTTAGCAGGATAATTCATGTAGTACTTAGGAAAGGGGAACACCAGAAAATGTTTGATGTCTTGCAGCTCTTTGCTTTTTGATTGCAAGTTTTTGAAGAGCTCAGCTGAACTCTTGCCAAAAACTAGATTGTGGTCCCATGGAGCATTCATAAGTTTGGATTTGAAATCCTCTGGAAGGGGTTGAAGGTATAGCCAGGAATATCTACGCAGGGCAGATGCAGAAGCTGCAGACATGGCCAAGGCTTCTGCTGCATCATAATTACACCTGATGGAGTGTCTGACCATTTGGGTGGCTCGGGACAGTTTTGATGCAATGTCAGACTTAGTAGGACAGTCAGGTGTAGAGGTTAGCAGGGTAGAGGCCTGAGACACTAGGTCCAGAGCATATTTTACCATGTGTGTTTGGTAATTAACAGCTCTGAAAGCCAAGGTGGAAGAAGTATACACTTTTTTGCCCAGTCTATCCATGGTTTTGCTGTCCTTATCTGTTGGTAGGAGACTGGCAGAGGGTAGCTGTCTAGATTGTCTGTCAGGAGCCAAAGCAATGACAGCTGGATCTGCTAGTGGAGGCCTAACCAGGAATGTTTGGTCATCAGGCACCTTATAAAACCTGTCTGGTCTTTTAGGGGCTGGGGGCTGTGAGCCTGGGTTCTTGCAGACAGAGTTGAATAAGTCCCGGAAGGCTGGGAGCACAGGAGGTATAGCTGAAGGAGAGGGAGACTCAAGTTGCAGAAGTTCAAAATATCTCTTCTGAGTGTCAGACATCAGGGTAGTATCCCATTTGAAGTACTCCTTCATTTTAGTTATATTTTCCCCAAAAGTTAAATCTTCAGGTGGGGAGTCCCCTTCAATGGAATCTTCATCAGGGGAATAGTAGTCAACAGTGAAGCAATCTGAGACACATAAGAGACTGATTCCTCCGAGGAGGAATCATATAGATATTGCTGTTATTCTCCCTCTTGAGTAGTAGGATGTTGGGGAGAAGAGGCAATGGCTGGGTGAGGGCTGAGCACAGGGATGGTGGAAGGAGCAGGGCCTGTGGGCCTAAGGGCCATGAAGACCTGCATAAGAGAGTTTGTACAGGACTACCAATCTGGCAATGCTTCAGAAGCAGGAGTGATATTTTTTGTCTTCTGTTGTTTTCTTGGAAGGTGTAGGCTTCAGGGACAGCCTAGGGATAGAAGCCCAGCCTGCAGTAGGAGAGGACTCGGTGGGTCGTCCAACAAGAGGTTCCCCCTCAACATCAGTTGGGGCCGATGGATGAATAGTCTCCGCAGACTTGCATTCCGTGGCTGCAGAAACGGCTTCCTCAGCAGGAACCGTTGAAGCTAACTGAGAAAGCGGGCATTCCTCATCCCCTATATTGGAAGCTGGCGGGGTGTCTGCTAGTGGAGTGGCAGCAGGAACAGGCCTGGAAACTTTGGCCTTCTTCCTGGGTGGTTTGGGTTGGTTGACCGACTCGGGGTCCATCCTAAGGGCTAGGTGTTTAAGGTGCTGGTTCTTGAGATATAAATTTAATGTGGCCAAATGACTGCAAAGTGTCTTGGACATGAAGGACTTACAAATGGAACACAACGTATGGTTGTGTTCCCTACCTAGACAAAATACGCATTTATTGTGAAAATCTTTGTGCAATATCTGTCGGTTGCAATTACACTTGCCTTTTTTAGATGACATTGGTCAAAAGCTACAGCAAACCAAGCACAAGCAATGATAAAGAAAAAACAAAAAACCCTAAAGGGGAACTTATCTTTCCAAAGTAATCATAAGTAGAAGCTGAACAATCGAAGTGACAATGTCTGCGGCTGAAAAGTTCTGGGGTCTGTGTGTGCCAACATCCCATTTAAGGACCCTGGTTTATGGCCCTATGCATGACGTCCCATGCACCTACAGCAGCCAGGTGAAAATCTTTTGTATAGCAGCCGACATGAGATAGCCTGAGGCAGAAAATCCCACACCAAAGTGAATACTGCAACATTGGAGTAGAAGGACATAATAATATTATCTGCAAATACAGCAAGCTTTTCTTGACTGCCATACCAATTATATCCTTGAATTTATGAGTCCTTTATTTTCTTTGCCAATGGTTCTAAATATAATGCAAATAAAGGGGGAGAGGACACCTCTGCCTGGTTCCTCTGCTTAAGCAGAAATGATCAGAAATGACCTCCCACACACACTTTAATTTTTGCCTCCGATCCCTCATATATTCTTCTAATCAACCTTATAATTTTTTTTCAGGAAATCCAAATGCTTCCATTGCCCTGCTCATAAAGCCCTAGCTTACTCTATCAAATGCTTTTTCTGCATCAAGACCCACCAACAACAATGGTATTTTCTTACATTCTATTTCCCTCTCGATCATCAATGCTCTGTTAATGTCAAATGTCTGCCTTCCTTCCACAGAAACACATTGATCCATATCTATCAATTTTGGCATTATTTTTGGCATTCTTTTATCCATTGTAGATATGAACTCTTTATAATCATGGTTTAGTATTGAAATGGGCCTGTATGAAGCTGGGTTCAATAGATCTTTACACTCTTTAGGTATTACAGCTGCCACTGCTTTTTTCCACAATGTTGGTATTTCTCCTCCTCTTAAGATGATTTTAAACAAAACCTTCCAGATCTTTATCAGTTTTTTTCCCTCCTAACTTGCAAACTTCTACAGAATACCATCTATTCCTGAGGATTTTCCTGTAGATTGGTTATACATCAAAATTTTTATCTCTTCTCCGCCTATCCTAACCATTAGTAATTGAACCTCATCTACCTCTAACCTTGGCATATTTATTTCTTCCATAAACATTTCCACCTGCATCTTTTCTTGATTTCCATATTTCTCTGCTTTATAGAGACTTTCATAGAATTTCCAAAATATTTCTAATACCTCTGCAAGATCTCTTGTTACCTCCCTTGTTATAGGCTCCCTAAGCTTGGCAACTGGCCTTTCTACTTTCTGTTGTGTACATAGTTATGCTAAAAGTTTTTGTGCTCTAGTGTTATTATCAAAAACAGTTGCTTAACAGCAATCTTTCTAAACTCATGCATATTATCAAGGTAATCCCTTATTTTCTGCTTAACATTCTGCAGTTGATCCTCTTCTTGTTATGTGAGATACCCCTATTCTGCTACACTTTTTAACATTTGTCAGTGCCTCTAAATAATTCTTGTTAGCTCTTAACCATAGAGCCCTTTCTTTTATTTCCACCCTGTTTTAAAATCCACCTTAATTTTATCCCACTCCCTAGCTATAATTTCAGAAGAAATTTCTACCCTCTGTAATAGCTCCTGAATAATCTCCACTACCCATTCCTTAAATTCCTCTCTTTTTAACAGATAGGTGGGAAAATGCCAGTGCCTCATTTTTATTTCATTACCCCATGTTTTTATTTTAGTTATTATTGGCATATGATCTGAAATAGTTATTGGGTGAGTATTAAGACCTTCAGTTAAATGCACATGTTCTTGTGAAACATAAATTCTGTCTAGCCTAGCCCAGTTTTTATATCTTGGGGAATTATATGTAAATTAATTCCAAATTCCTATTACTGAATTTGTATCTTCCATGCCAAACATTTTCAGAAATTTCTTCAAAAATTTATCTTCCTTTGTTATACTTTCCCTTCTGGGCCCCCAGACACATCTTCAGTACTGCAAATCACATTCCAGTCCTCACCTATAAGTAATATTCCTTGCTGAAAACTGTCTAGTTCCAGATTTTGTGTTACATGCATACGCTGTTTGGCAGAATTAACTTTTATACAGTTGTTTCTTGTAATATCCATTGAGCCTATATCACATCTTACAGAACTTTTTGTTTTATTGAAAACCTAAAAAAAACTCACTCCCAATACCCACTAAAACCTATTAATTTAATACTAACAGACAAAACTATGTACGTCTTCAAATATTGAAGTTTTATTCTCCTAACGAGAACAAAATTCCAAACTGACAACCACACTCATAGACTTGAGTTAACCTAAAAGAAAGATTATGCATGCTAGAATGCATGGTGCAGCCTGTGCTTCTACTAAGTGCTAATTGGTTTTGTCCTAGCTTTATAGCTCTCCCAGCTGGGAAAACCTCTGAATGCTTTCAGAGAACATTATGTCCTAGCCAAGTTCTCTATTTTTTTCCTCAGCCAATCACTCTTCACCAGACTGTAGTCAGTTTCTCTCTATCAGATTGTCTCCACAGAGACATGAGAGCCAGACAGCCAGTTTCTCTTTATCAGATTTTTTTGCCCATAGAAACATGAGCATCAGCTGCAGAATTGCTACTAAGCAAACATGCTTTTGCTAGAAAAAAGCCTCATAATATTGAATATTCTTTTTCATGTACTTGCTCTATTTTAAAACTTGTTTCCACATCAGTCTAAGGTCCCTAATCTAGTCATTCCTCTATGCAAGAATGAGAAAAAACACATTAATTGTTCTCTTGTTATACTTTTTAACCAAACTTTATCTTTTACATTGCAGTGTCTACAGTTCTTAAAACTGAACAAGAAGAAAGAGAAAAGAAGGGAGAAAGAAAAGAAAAATAGAACAGTAGCACCTGTTTACAACCCCCATTACACATATAAATAACTGAGAAAACTTGATAGCATGTAAAGAAAACACACACCATAAAAACAGTACTATTTAGGATTTTTTTTTTTTACTTACAGTTAACTTTTTCCATCCTCTTCCCCTCCCAAAAGCAATTTTCAGAACATTAATGACATGAAGTAGGGCATATGCTTTAGAATCCCCACAAGTCCATCCCAGTCTGACAAAGTCCAATATTTCCAGATTTTCTTTTGTCATATTTCACAAATATAATTATTGTATTGTAAACCTACATTGTTACTGGTTTTATTCATTTTCATCAACAACTCCCAAATCTTGTCTCTGCTTCATTTTCAACATGCTCTCAATTATTGTAGTCAACTCTTGTGCTACCTTCCTTCTTCCCAATATTTTCTGTTGAAACATTGGATAAGGTTTCACAGGTACAGTCTCTCTGTATTACTAGAAGAACAAGAAGCAGAATATCCTTCTGTTTCATAGCTTACTTTTTGTTGGACAAACTTTTGTCTTTCCTCCTCAGCATGTACTTCATCAAAAACATGATTTTGTCCCTCCAGGGAAGAATACCTTGAAGACAGCTGCGTACAACAGTTTGAATCTCACTGCTGCATCTTGACATTCCCTGAATAGTGGAATAAAGTTGGTCCTCTTCTGCCTGATGTAAAATAAGTAATCATTTTCCACAAAAACTCTGCTGTCTCCCACTTTTAGTACTTTGTCCTTCTGCCACAGTTTTGTCTGAATTGACTCCTTCTGCTGGTAGGATTGCATCTTTACTATTAAAGGTCTAGGTTGATTTCTCATAGCCAGATTTGGAGCATACACATGATGTGCCCTATCAACTAACAACTCCTGCTGTGGAATACCAGTCCAGTTGCTTATTTGTGCTTTCATAAAATTAATGCAGTCTGTTCCTTCCAGCTTCTCTGGTATAGCTGAAAATCTCAAGTTTTCCCTATGTTCTCTGTCTTCTAATTCTATTATTTTTTGAAACATCTCTTCCTGAGCAGTCTCATATTCAGCCAGTCTTTTCTTCATTTCATCCTCTGAGTTTTGCAGCTTTATCACCTCATCTGAATATCTGTTTAAAGCTTCTTTCATTTGTTTCCAACCTTTTGTTGTTTGTGTTAATATAGTCCATTATTGTTTCATTTATTTTAACCAGGTCTGTGTACAGTTGTCTTATATCTTCCTGTAAGTTACTAGAATTTATGTCTGGAGATCGTATTGCTTTTTGCTGAACATCATCAGAACTTTTCCCAGTCAGTGCTTCTTCCTCACTTTTTGTAGCTGATTTTTTCCAGGTCCTCTGTAGTTCTTTCTTCCTGGCATCCAGGCAGTGCACTTAATAGCCAGTTACTGAAATGTACCCATAAACACAAGTCTACTGGCCTTCTCTACTGAGTTTCTGTTTTCAGACTGGGAGCGCTAGAATTAAACTGCTGCTCAATGTGCAGCCATCTTGGAAGTCCTCGTTGTTTAATTAATGTTGTAAAATGTTTACCTCCCCTCCACAAAACCACACTGATCCATATCTATCAATTTTGGCAACACCTTTGCCATTATTTTAACTAGTATAGACATAAACACTTTATAATCATGGCCAAAAATGTTAATGGGTCTATATGAAACTGTATCTGAAGGGTCTTTGCCATCTTTAGGTAACACAGCCACCACGGATTTCTTCCAAGATGTTGGTACTTCCCATGCCTTTAAAATACTGTTAAACAAAATCTTCCAGAGCTTTATCACTTTCTTACTTAATTTCTAAACTTCCATAGGAATAATATCTGTTCCTGTACTCTTTCCTGAAGATTGATTATACATCACTGTTTTTTATCTCATCACCTCCTATCTTAACTGTTAGTTGTTGAGCCTCATCTGCCTCTAGCCTTGACATAATTAATTATTCCATAAATATTTCTATTTGCACTGTCTGTAGATTTCCACATTTCTCTCCTTTATACAAATGTTCATAAAATTTCTGGAATATTTCTAAACCCTCTACAGCATCTCTGTTTATCTTTCTTGTTATAGGTTCCCTAACTTTGGTGACAACTCCTTCAATGTTCTGTTGCCTAAGATATTGTGCTAACAGTGTTTGTGCTCTGGAGTTGCTATCAAAATAGTTGCTTAACTGCAATCTTTCTAAACTTGTGCATATTATCCAGATACTCCCTTATTTTCATTTTAGCAGTATACATCTGCTCCTCATCTTGTTCTGTGAGATTCACCTTGTTCTGCAATATCTTAACATTTGTCAGCCCCCTAAGTAATTTCTATTACTTCTTAAGCATATCTCTTTCACTTTTATTTTACCTCTATTTTTTAAACTCCATTTTCATTTTATCCCAGTCACTAGCTATAACTTCTGAAGATATTTCTACCTTCTGTAATAGCTTTCAAATAATTTCCACTACCCATACTTTAAATTTCTCTATTTTTAACAGGTAGGAGAGAAAGTGCCATTGTCCTATTTTTGCTTCATTACCCTGTATTTTTATCTTAGTTTTTATGCGCGCATGATCAGAAATAGTTATTGGATGTGTGCCAAACCTTTCAGTACTGCGCAGTGGTAGAACAGTTAGCATTGTTGCCTCACAGCAAGAGGTTCTCTGGGTTGATTCTCGGCTGGAGTGCCTTCTGTGTGGAGTCTGCATGTCCTTTCTGCATTCGCATGGGATTCCTCGTCCTCCGGTTTCCTCCCACATTTCAAAGACATGCATCTGGAGCATTTCCCCTGGGCCTCCACTGAAAATGGGTTCTGTCCCAGTCAGACTTTCCCAGTAAACAAATGTTAAATATATATATAAATAGAGGATAGATAACTTAAAATACACAAGTTCCTGTGAAATGTAATTTCTGTCTAATCTAGCCCAGTTATTGGGGTTCATATTACATTATTGGAGGGTGGCTTAATGGCTAAGGTGTTTGCCTTACAAACACAAGGTGCAGGGTTTGAGTCTCACAAGGGAAAATTGGCTAGGCTTAAAATGGCTCGCAAGGGCAGTTAGCTTAGTACTGAACTATGAACCTATGAACTATTATCAAAAGATAACGTAATCGAACAATCAAAACTTCAAAATGGCAGCAAATATTCCAATCCTCACTGTACTGCTATCCCACAATGCGATCTTCGAAATGCTGCCATTTTGAAGTTTTGATCGTTCGATTACATTATCTTTCAATAACGTAATAGGAACCCCAGTTATTGTACCTTGGGGAATAATATGAAAATTCTCCCCGAGTTCCTAGTACTGAATTCACATCTTCTATACCAATTATTTTCATATATTTCTTCAGAAATCTACCCTCTTTTGTTATATTATCCCTTCCAGGTCTCCCTGATACATCCTCACTTTTGCAAATCAAATTCTGGTCCTTAATTATAAATAATATTGCCTGCTGAAATCTGATTATTTCTCCCAAACTTTTCTTAAGCTTCATAATAGCAGTTGTCAGTGGAACATAAATACTTTCATTGCAATCCTCCTCCCTTGCCAATAGCCCCTTGCTACCACAAAACTACCATTTTTGTCTTTTTTCCTCATATTTCACTATTGAAGCCTCTCTAGCAATTAATTTAATTACCCCCCTTTCCTCTGTCCCTGATATTTTTCTGAATATCTGAAATCAGGTTTGTCAAATTCACATGCTCATTTCTTTCCAAATGCGTTTCCTGCAACATTGTTGTTTGGACTCATTTCTTTATATAATGCAATACTCTTTCCTTTTTATCTATACCTGGAAGGCCATTTACATTCCAGGATAATATGGGCAGCATAGCCCTCATGACAAAAAGCTACTGTTCCCACCTCTTATACATGATAGTTTTTTAATGTATTTTCTAGCTTTTGTTACATGCAGATACTAATGTTTGGCAGGATGATCTTTTGTACAGTTATTTTTTCTCATTTCCATTTGAACCTATGTCACATTTTCAAGACTTTTTATTTTAATGAAAATACTCAAAAAACTAAATACAAAACATCCCATCCCCTATTAACTTGGATCAAAAACACAAAAAGCTATGTATATCTTCAAAATATGAAGTTTAACCTTTCAGAAGGGAGCAATTGCCCCAAATTGATGGCTGCACCTACAGGCATTATCTAACTTAATATTAAGGCTACCCATACTAAAGTTCATGTTACAGCCTGTGCTCTGTCTGTCTGTTCTATTCTTATATCTTTTCCTCTCCCATATATGAAAAACAGCTTGTATGGTTTCATAAAACATTGTATTGGCTATCTTTAAATGAAACTGTACACTGCTAGGGAGGTTGTTGTTACCTCTTATTCACTTTCTATAATTTCAGACTTAATTTTTTTACTGAACTGGTTGCCATTGTACCTTTAAATTTTGCATTTCCCTCAGCAAAGAGAATGCAAAATTCTTAAGATTAACTGCTTGCAACTGCAGACAGCTTGTCTCTATGGAAATGTACTCAGCAATGAGTCATTGTTAATTTCCTTCAGAAAAGAATGCACAGCTGCAGGCATTTTGACTCCACTGAACATCTGCCAGTGGAAAACAAACACGCTAATGGCATTTTCATGGCTTTCATAATTTTGTCATATTTTAAAGTCTACATGCTTACAAAATCACCTGTTTACATCTTAAGCCAAAGTTAGTAATCTAGATATTCAACCTTGTAAAATAAAAAGAGGAAATATCCTAATATTACGTATAATATAATCAGTGTATTTTTACACCTCACCCCAGCAGCCCAAGATCACATCATACGAACATTAGACTTGCTTTTATCCAGCCTTTTCTCGTTATACTGTAAAACCTATATTTCTTACAACTAAAAAAGTACTTGTTTACTTTAGTATCTTTAACACATACAACAGTCACTGAAAAGACTACCCCCACATTTAAAATACTCCTGACTACACACTACACCAAACTGTTTTACTGTATATAACATGCAGTTTATATCATGAAATGTTTTATACAAATAATATTAATTGCTATTTTTGCTGTTTTTACTGCTGTGACTGTTTTTTTTTTCTGCACCTCGAATTTCTAGTACTTCTGTATTTCATAGCATAGGCTAGATTTAGATTTGCTAAATTTAGGCTGATTGGTATTACTTCAGCACTAAAACCAGCCATCCTACATTAAGAAGGCCCTCCTGCACCCTTGTGGCCAAAGTGTGTAGCCGAGGGCCCATCTGACTTGGGAAATGCCAGAAAAAGGTTCAGTTTTGGGGGCTTTACTGTTGGTTAATCTGTGTTAAAACTGTTTAATTTAGCTTAAATTTAGCCAGAGATCTGGAGTGCATCTGTACTAAATCCAAGGCATCCACTGTGAATAAGTATATTTTAAGCTTGCATTGCACTTTTTTGAACTATATTTTGCTTAACTGCTGCTTCAGTTTTGCAGTTTTTACTGCTGTGACTGTTTTGTTCTGCTCTTTACATTTCTAGTATTTCTGTATTTCATAGCATAGGCTAGATTCAGATTTGCTGAATCTAGCTTGTTTGGTATATCTTGAGCTCTAAAACGAGCCATCCTTCATTAAGAAGGCCTCCTTCATCCTTGTGGCAAACATGTGCAGCCCAGGACCCATCTGTGTTAGAGATTGCTGGAAAAAGGCTTAGTTTTGGGCTTTCCTATTGGTTAATTTGTGTTAAACTGTATAACTTTGCTTTGTTTAAGCCCCACATTTGTGCATAGCTGCACACTGCACTGCAGGGTTTAGCTCTGCTGTGTATAGATGCAAATGCTTAAAAACACAATTTTTCCTGATATTTGCTAGAGAACCCTCCTTAGCTCCACTGCCTCTCTGTGGGCAATGCAGGTGCGCATTGCTACCTAGCAAAGAACTCAGTTGTGCATTCTGAGGCATTGACACAATCTTCCACCCTTAGCCCTCCACAGAATAGCTGATTTTATTAGTCTCACAAGCAAACCCTGCTCCATCTAGCCAATCTCCACTAGTTTCTACAATATATACCTGCCATAATGGACAGACAGTTTCCCACCAATTCTCCAGCCAACCTGACTGACATGGTTATCCTAAGGAAATGTAGTAATTGTGTCATGTATACTGACAACCACTTGCTCCTAAAGCAAACACAGCATATGAGAGATGTAACTATACCATGAAATTAGAATCAGACCTCTCACATAACAATATAGAAGACATACAACAGGTTGTCAGCACACACAACTCCCCTCTTACACAAGATAAGGTCAAGATACATAAACCCACGCATGCAGAGGTACTCACTAAGAGCCTACCAAATGACCAGAGACCTCCCAAGCCCAAAAGCATACACATACTGGTACAAAAACAGAATCCACCACTACACATAACAACACACATATCAGTGTCCCAACAATTAAGCCCCTAAGGCAAAACATCTCAATAATGCTCTGGTCATAGGCGACTCAATAGTGAGACATAGAAATGTCCCCCTCACCAGGATGAACAAGAAGAAGGTCACGGTCAGCTGTCTGTCAGGTGCCAGGATCTGTCAAATCCCACATGCACTAAAGACATTCAGCAACAAGTACAGTTATGACTCTGTCATAGTACATGTTGGTGTGAATGACTTGAGATGTACCTGTCTGGACTATATGAAGACAGACATGACTGAACTCTCAGATTATGTGTCCCAGTCATGTATGTCCCTAGCCCTAAGCAGCATTCTGCCTTCACCTAGGATGATGCCATAATACAGACAAAAATGATTGATTTTAATAATTGGCTTAGCTTTTGATGTCACTCCAGGGGGATCCAGTTTCTGTCTGCCTGGGAAGGGGTCTACTTCAGAAGACTGACAAACCAAAAGACTGAATCCCAAAATACTGAAAATTCAAAATACTGAACACATGTTTTAATGCAGGAGGAAAGCCCCCTGCTCTCCTCATGTGGGGAGCTGCACCCCACACCCCTGCTAACTATATATACCAGCTCCAAGATTGCAAAATACTGGAGAAGGGGCAAATTCCATCATTTTTGCCAGAGATGACCTTCACCTGTCTCCTCAAGGATTTTGGATACTAACAAACACACTTGATTCCTTCACAGTGCCATTTTTTAAGCAATGTCCAAACAATAAAACTTACAACATAAAGAAATCCACTAAAGATAAATTCAGGGTCATGCTGCTTAATGATAGGAGCTTAAACAGCAAACTGCAATTCCTGGAAGCACTCCTTACCTTGGAAGATGCTGATGTTTATGCAGTCACTGAGACTTGGTTCAAGGCTACTGAAAGCACCCCGGCTGTACAAGGCTACAGTGCCTTTCACACGTTTAGACCCCAAAATGAGCATGAAAGAACCAGAGGTGGAGGTGTATCCATCTTCACAAAATCCAAATGCGCCTCAAGACTTGTGAAACAGTATAACTCTCTTTGAGCTATTCCAGGTCCAATTAACTATAGGTAAAACACCTGCCACATCATTGCTAGCTACAGGTCCCCCATCATGAACCAGAAGCACACTGCCTACCTGGACTTGCTAGTGTCACTCAGTATATAGCCAAACACCTTGGTCATGGGAGATTTCAGCTATCCTTCAGGACTTTCTTAATTCAAATGCCCTGGAACAGTTGGTTCACACTCCCACAATGGGTTCAAATGTCCTGGACCTAGTGCTCACCAACATGAGGGGTCACTGCATTACCCCCTGTATGTTCCCCTCTCTGGTAAGGTCAGACCATAAATCTTTGTCATTTGAAGTAATGCTCAAACCTGAAATCTCCACAGAAGTAAACAAACTGAAAAATTTCTCCACAGCAAACTATTGCCTACTAAGCAATGTTATAAAAAGTTTCAAAGCTCTTGCCAACATAGCCAATAATGACTCCTATGCAGAGGAATACACAAATGCCTTATACAGCCACTTAAACAAATGCATTAATTTGGCTGTACCCAACAGGAACAAAACCAGGTCTTTCCAATAAAACAAACCACCTGGTTGACTGTAAGTATAAATAAGCTATGCAACAAAAGAAAGAAACTGATATCTAAGAACAGGAAAAAAATTACTCAAAAGTGGAAGAATACCCACCACAGCTTGAACAAGCAAATCAGAAATCTTAAGTCCTCTAAGGCTGGCTATGAGTCTAAAATAGCATCCCTACCTAAAGACAATCATAAGGCATTCTTAAGCTACATCCGAAACCTAAAAGGGAATGCCCAGCTGTGTGCCGAACTTGTACTGGACAGTACCATTCACACTGAACCTAAGGAAATTATCAACCCGTTAGGTGATAGATTTGGCAATAACGTCACCCCTCTGTCCCCACCAGTCATACCCCAAAGCATCCCTGATACCAGTCCTCTACCGAGTATTTCCAAGGAACAAGTCATGCAAGCACTCTCCAAGGCCAAAAACATGGCCTCTGTGTGACCAGATAACATCCCAGGCTGCTTACTAAGCAATCTAAAACAAGACCTAGCTGAACCACTCAACACTCTCTTTAACCATAGCCTGAGAACTAGCTTTGTCCCGGAAGAGTGGAGAACAGCAACAGTAATCCCATTGCAAAAAGTGGTTCTATCAACTGACCCTGGGAGATATTGACCTATAAGCTTAACCAGCCTTATATGCAAGGCCATGGAAAGAAACATCCAGAAGGACATAGGTGACCTTCAAACCCTTAATCTGACCCAGTTTGGTTCCATCAAGGGTAGATCTTGCTTAGTAAACCTAGTGGACTTCTTTGAGAATGTCACCAAAGCCCTGGATGATGGCAAAACAGCACATACCACCTATCTTGATTTGGCCAAGGTCTTTGACACAATCCACCATTCAAGTATCATAGAGAAACTCTCCCAGCTGCAGATTAACCCATACATTACTATATGGGTAGCAAACTGGCTTGCCGACAGAATGCACACTGTCAAAGTTGGTGAGGCCACCTCCACCAGTAGACCTGTTACCAGTGGGGTACCACAAGGATCTGTGCTGGGCCCCCTACTGTTTGGAATCTATTTCTCTGAAGTCCAGGCAAAGGTGTATGGCCTGTGACTTACCATGTTTGCAGATGACTGTAAACTGTGCGCAATCACAGAGTCCTCAACAATGTTAACATATTACAGAAAGGGCTGACACAGACAAATGATTGGGGCCAAACTCACAGAATAAAACTTAACACAAAAACGCCTCATTATCCCCTTCGGCAAAGAAGTTGCCTCTACTAATTATAATATAACTCAGTGGTGCGAGACTTGGGAACAAAGGTTGATAGCAATATAAACTTTGATTAGCATGTGTCCATAGTAGTGTGAAAAGCATTCTACATTGTGCATCTCATAAATAAGGGCATTACATCCAAGACCCGTGAGGTTGTAGCTCCGCTGTACTTGATCCTTATCAGACCGCTAATTGAGTACAATGCTCGCTTCTGTATGTACCTCACCAGATACCTGCAGCAACTCGAGATACCACAGAGGTTTCTAACTAAGAGAATCAGGACCTACAAAATATGACATACATGGAAAGACAGAAAACCCTGGCACTGTACTCTGTATCATATAAGCTGCTGAGAGGCAAAATGTACTTGGCCTACAGAGCAGTTTCGGACCCTGCCCTAATAGAAATGCTGCACATCTATAAATCAAATGGGACAAAAATAACTCTCTCCAGGGATCTCAACCTATCCTGTGACATTAACAGAATATGCTGGAGAGACAGATATATCTCTCGGTCATTGCTGCTCCTCTGGAATAAGCTCCAACTCCATGTGAAGAAGAGCTCCTCAATGACCCTATTCAAGTGCAACCTTGACAACTGGATGGGTGACTGTAAATTCACCCTGGGGATGGCAACTATGTCCCTCATGGACAGGGGCAGTCGGTGCTGATCAAAAAATTGGTCTGCTAACAATGACCATCTAACTGTGGTCAATGAGAGCACTTGAGTTACTACACAGCTAGGCTAGCACTTGAGCTGCTCCATGTTCAAATCACCATAGGTAAAATCCAATACCACTTCCTTGCAAGCTATAGGTCCCCCTCTATGAACCAGGAAACCCATACCATCTATTTAAACGTATTAGAAACACTAACCATCCAACCCAATACCATACTTATGGGTGACTTTAATTACCCCACTATTAACTGGGAATCCTATATCACACCAAATGTACATGCACAGAGATTCCTTGATTTTGTAAACACAAACTCCCTGGTCCAGATAGTCAGTACACCAACCAGGGGTGCAGCCATAGTAGATTTGGTCCTTACCAATATGGGAGACTGCTGCACACCCCCTACTGTAATGCTTCCCTGATAAGGTCAGACCACAGGATGGTCTCCTTTGAAGTAAAAATTAAACCTGGACCCCCAGCTAAACCTGGAATATTCAGGAACTATTCTAAGGCTAACCTCCTGCTATTAAGTGAGAACCTTGCAAAATGTCAAGCCCCCATATACCCTGAGAACACTGCTGCCTATGCAGAACTTTTCACAGAAACCATGTACAAGCATGTTAATAGCTGTATACAGGCAGTTCTACCCACCAGGAAGAAGTACAGAACTATTTAAAAAAAAAAGCCAGCCTGGTGGAATCACAAAATCAATAGGCTGTATAACAGAAAGAGCAAAATCATGGCAAAAATTAGGAGGTGCAGCACCCAGCAGGATAAAAGCACTTTCGGCAAACTAAACAAACAACTTAGAGGACAAATAAAGTCTACCAGAGTCAAATTTGATGTAGGTTTGGCCTCCCAGGCCAAGGATAAACACAAAGCATTCTTTAGCTATGTCTGCAACCTCAAAGGCAATACACATTTGTCTGAAGATCATATTGTAAATGGAGCCACCTATACTGAGCCAGAAGATACAGCAAACCACATGGCTAATAAATTCAGCTCCAACTTTACCCTTCTCTTCCCCTCAACCTTCCCTTAGGAAATTTCATCAAATATAACTCCCCCTACTATCACTAGGCAACAGGTCCTTAATGTTCTCTTTAAGACCAAGAACACTGCATCAATGGATATAGACAATATCCCAGGATGCCTTCTAAATAGCATGAAACATGACCTATCAGGGCATCTGGAATTGCTATTTAATTATAGCCTCCAAACTGGCTTCATACCTCATGAATGGGAAAGGCAGCAGTCATCCCTCTGCACAAAGGTGGGCCATCTACAGACCTTGGAAACTAAAGACCCATAAGTCTCACTAGTCTTATATGTAAAGCCATGTAAAGAAGTATCATGGCGATGATCAACAGAGATATAGTAAACTTCCAGACACTGGATCCAACCCAGTTTGGTTTTATCAAGGGCAGATCATGCCTACTCAACCTGGTGGACTTCTTTGAGAAGGTCACTGAAGCAATAGATGAGGACAACATTTTTCACACTGCCTACCTTGACCTCACCAAGGCATTTGACACAACACCCCACTTGGGCAATGTTGACAAACACAAGAGGTTAGGTACAAACCCATATGTCACCCAGTGGCTAGCCGACTGGCTCACAGACAGGACCCAGAAAGTTAGACTTGGGGAGTCCACCTCTACAAAGAGGACAGTCACAAGTGGAGTCTGTCAGGGATCAGTCCTTGGACCACTTCTTTTTGGCATTTACTTCTCAGAAGTCAAGACTAGAGTCAGTGGTCTCTGGCTGACTAAATTTGCAGATGATTGCAAATTAGGAGCTGTCATTGAATCTCACACTGACACAAATGTCATTCAGGAGGGGATGACAGAGAGAAAAAACTGGTGTCAGAGTCATGGACTAAACCTAAATGCCAATAAATGAATAATAGTATCCTTTGGGAAGTCATCCATCCCTGGTAACTATCATATTGACAACACACCCCTTAGAACTGATCCAGTAGTCAGGGACTTAGGGACACACGTACATAGTAATCACGTGTCTACAGCGGTGAGGAAATCATTCTATGTTGTGCAACTTATAAACAAAGGCATGGCGTCTAAGTCCAAGGAAGTCATTATGTCACTGTATTTGGCATTCATCAGACCTATCATTGAGTACAATGCCCCCTTTGCATGTACCTAAGCAGACATATCCAACAGTTGGAAGGTTCACAGAGGTTCCTCACTAAACTAAAAGAATACAGGGTGTAAGTAAAATGTCCTATGCAGACTGCTTCAAGGCCCTATCCCTGTATTCTGTCTCCTACAGGCTTTTGAGGGGAGAGCTATTCCTGGCATACAGGGCATTGTCAGATCCCACTCTGATGGACCTCCTGCATATCCACAAAACAAACAGCACCAGAATTGCCCATTCTAAAGATTTAAACCTGCCTTTGATATAAATAGGACCTGCTGGAGAGATAGGTGTGCATCCCAGGGACTACCCCATCTATGGAATGTGAAGCAGAATTCTTCTCTAACCCAATTCAACTGCAACGTGGACAACTGGATGGGAAACTGGAAATTCATCCCTGGTTTGGTGCCTATGTCTCTAATGGACACAGGTAACCTGTAAATGGTTCATCTCCCAGGCCTGTGCTTACACTTATCAAGGGTATCAGAACTTGTCAGAGATTTGGGTTGCATGGCTAGGCTTAAAAAGACCCTTTTGGCCATTAGCCTAGTAAACACCTATGAACCTAGAACCTATAAAGACCTTAGGGCTATTAGCCTATTAACCTCTGATGAACCTATAAGAACAAAAAATGTTTTACTTACAGTTAGTTTTCCACCTTTTAGTATCATTCTAAAAAGTAATGAAATAATTTGAGTATATGCTTTACAGTCCACCCACAAGTTGAACAAAGTCAATAAAAGTTCAGTGTTTTTCAGCCACTTTTTCTTGCAAAACCATATTTCACAAATGTAATAAGATGCTTTATAGTCTTTCACTTATTAACTAATTTCAGAGTTGATGGTCTTCTTCCTGTTCATCTCCATCGCCCAACACCAGACTCTGGTTCAAGTCCAGGGTAATGTTGATTCTTCTAGTCAACTCCTGTGCTTTTTTCTGTGTCTCAAGCATTTTTCATTCAAATATTGAAAAAAGGCTTCACTGGCAAAGCCTCGCTATGACCCTTACCTTTAGAATAATAAGAAATAGAGTCCCCTTCTGCTTACAACTCACTTTTTTGTTAGATACACTTTTTTATTTCTTCCTTAGCCTATTCTGCATCAAAAATTACATTGATCCTACAAGAAACAAGACTTTGAAGACTGCTGGATACAGCAGCTTGAATTTCACACCTGCCTCTCAACATTCCCTGATTGCTGGAATAAATTTGCTTCCCTTCTGCTTGTTGTACAGTGAATAATAATTTTCTAAAACATTCTGCTGCCTCCATTTTTCAATACTTTGCTCTGCTGCTACAATTTTCTAGCATCAACTCTTTTTGTTGATATGATTGCATCATTATTAATATATATCTTGGCTGCTTTCTCATGGCCAGGTTTGGAGCATATAGTTGATGTGCCCTTTCAATTAATAAATTCTGCTGTGGAACACCACTCCATGAAATTAATACAGTCTGTTCCTTCCTGTTTCTCTGGTACAGTATAAAATCTCAGGTTTTCTATGAATGCTCTGTCTTCTAACTCTACTACTTTTTAAACAATTCTTCTTGAGAAACCTCATTTTCAGCCAGCTTTTTCCTTATATCATCCTCTTATTTTTGCAGTTTTATTAGTTCATGTGAATGGCTGGTTAAAGCTTCTTGTATTTTTTCAGACTTGTGTTGTATATTACTTCAGTGTTTCATTTATTTTAATCACCTCTGAGAACATCTGATTTTTTCCCCCTCTAAATTACTGGAAGCCATCTCTTGAACCAAAGCTGAGGCTTGAAATGCTTTTTTGCTGAACAGTTCCAGAATCCTTCCCAGATAGTGTTTTCTCTTCAATGTTTCAGGTTATGTTTCTTTCAGGTTTTCCAAATTTCTTCTTTGCTGGCATCCATGTAGTGTATTTACTAGCCAGTAACAGAATGTTACCAAAAAAAAAATTAAATGGCACTATTTTTCTCAGTTTATGTTTTCTCACTGAGAAAGTTGAAGTTATGCTGTTGAAAAGTGTGCAGCCATCTTGGAAGTTTTTAGTGATGATGTTGTTGTAACAAAAAATGTCAACATTCTCCAGTCAACAGTTGTGCTAGGATGCAAAATGTGCCATAGGTAGGTAGAGTAGGTAAAGAATGACAGACAGGTATAGCCAATAAAAACAATACTGCTGTAGGAGTAAAGCAGCATAGATATGTAACTACATAATAGCAAGTCCAAAAAGATAAGAAGGAACCATCAGCTTTAATGTAGTACAGAAAGTTGGCTAATTCTCTACAATGTGAAGGCATTGATACTGCCTCTCAATGATGGAGTCCATGAGGGGGTATACATCAATATCAGTGTTGCAGTGCTAAGAATAGAATACAGAGCTCCCAAAGCAATGTAACAATGTCACAAGCCCCACACAAGAGAAACCGACAAATATTAAGTAGAAGCTTTTAGCCAACATCATCAAGTGTACCATTAAAGATGTAAAGCTATTTGTTGGCTATAGACAGGCAGAAGCAAAAGAAAAGTGTTCAATAGAATATGATTGATAAACTCAGCCACACATGGGAATACAAGGGAAGTAGAAAGAATATGGTGCAAATACATTAAAGTAAGCTAAAACAGAAGTACACAGAAGAAATGTCTGCCTTAATTGGCTCAGATTAACATATGCATTTCATTGCCGCAACTGTGAGGTACCAGTCCTCTGGTATATTGGGCATATCTTCTGGCTCTCCCAAAAACAGTCCTTATGTTACACATCTGCCAACAGTTGCCAGATGCTGTCAGGTTATAGCTCATTTCTGCCATGTCAACAGATGTTAAATATATGCCTTATCTTGATGCCTGGCCATGAAGCCTACATTTGCTTACTGCTGTTTTGTGAACTACACATTTATCTAATCATGTTGTAGTTTTCCTACTTAAAATATGCTACTATTGGCAAGCTGTTGCTGTTGAAACAGGTATAATATTCATTACTTGGTATTCACATATAGGTTTTAATTATAGGTTGGTACTAGGCTATCGGCCCTAGGGCCTATACAAGCCTAGCCATAATAATTCCCTGGATATTTCTTCCCACAATATTTACTTCACTGGACCCCTGTCTAGCAGGGTGACTGACATGATCCCCGAGGTGAATTTCCTATCTCCCATCCAATCATCAAGGTTCCTTTTGAAGAGGGCCAAGGAAGCACTCTGCTTGACATGTATGGGTAGTCTCTTCCAGAGTATGGGGAGTCTCTGGGTCAGGAACATATCCCTCCAGCATGTTTTGTTCATTGTGATGACAAGGTTTAGATCCCTGCAGTGTGTGGCTCTGAGGGATTGGGATTTCTTTAAGTGGAGCATGTCCAACAGCTGAGGGTTTGACATCACCTTGTATGTTAAGCAAAGATCACCTATGAGTAGACGATATGCCACAGAGTATAGTTGGAGTTTTTTTAGACGGTCATCAGAGGGCATCTGCTTTAGGCCTGTGATTCTTTTAGTGAGGTATTTCTGCTGCCTTTCCAGCTGTTGCAGATGTCTTGTGAGGTGCATACCAAATGGGGCATTGTACTCTATAATGGGTCTAATGCAGGATGAGTACAGTGGGAGAATGACCACCTTTTTTCTGGATGAAAAGTCTTTAGTGATGAGGTGTGCCACATAGAAGAATTTCCTGACTGTTGTGGCAATGTGGTTATCAGAGGTGGGACCACTGTCCACCTGTGTCCCTAAGTCTCTCATCACACTTTCGGTGTTTAGTGTACTGTCACCTATGTGGTAATTCATGGGTACATGTTTTTTCCCAAAGGGGATAACTATACATTTCTTGGCATTAGGCTTGAGCTCATGGCTCTGGCACCAAGCATCTGTTTCTATAAGGCTCTTTTGTAGAATATCCACATAATTTGGGGATTCAATAATGGCTCCCAGTTTGCAGTCATCTGCGAACTTTGTTAGCCAGAGTCCCTTAGTGTTGGCCTGTACTTCAGAGAAGTAGGTGCCAAACAACAGCAATCCCCAGGACTGAACCCTGAGGTACTTCACTTGTCACTTGTCTGGAGCTGGATTTGGAGCTGGCTACTTTTACAGTCTGGGTTCTGTCAGTAAGCCAGCTGGCAACCCATCGAGTGACGTAGGGATTTATGCCCAGCTGAGTAAGTTTATCTATGATTCCAGAGTGGGGGATTGTGTTGAAGGCATTGGCGAGGTCAGGATAGGCTGTGTGGACTGCCTTACCCTTGTCCACAGCTCTGGAGACTGATTCGAAGAAGTCAATCAGGTTCAGGAGACAAGATCAGCCCTTAACGAACCCAAACTGGGTGGGGTCCAGTGTTTGAAGGTTGCCAATGTCTTTGTTTATAAGTTCCATGCTTTTGCAGATCAGGCTCGTCAGACTGATGGGATGGTAGTTCCCTGGATCCAAGGTGGATTCCCCTTTGTGGAGTGGGATAACCGTAGCTGTGCACCACTCAGTGGGCACAAAGCCTGAGGTGAGGCTATGATTGAACATGACACTTTAGTGAGGTGCCAGTTCATTTTGTAGTTCATGTAGTACACAGCCCGGGATGTCATCTGGTCCCATGGATGCTGTATTCTTAGCTTTGGAGAGTGCAGTTTCTACCTGTGTGGCTGTGATTACCAGAATTTGGCAATCTTTTGGTATTGAGATTGGCCCTTTAGGGGTGAGAGGGGGGTGAAGTTGCACTAAATCGCTTTGCCAGGATATTGGCAATATCCTTGGGATCAGTATATTTAATGCCATTCTGCTGTAGCTCAGAGCAGATCTGAGCATTGCCATTTAGATTCTTGATATAACTATAGAATGCCTTGTGGTTGTCTTTGGAATCTTTGGCAATTTTATTTTCGTAACTAGCTTTGGAGGAGTTTATGAGGGATCTCAGCTTCTTACTGAGGCTGGTAAGGGAGTTTTTTTGCATCCTGGGATTTTTCTCTTTTCTGCAACAGTTTCTTCCTTCTGTTGTATAGTTTGTTTATGGCAGGGGACCACCAGATTGGCTTCCTTTTTTTGGAGGACAGCATCTTGGTTCTATTTGTGATGGCACGATTCATGCATGAGTGGATGTGCCCGTGCAGTGCCTTAGTGTAGGATTCAGCAGTCAAACTTTCAGATCTCGTCTGCATGGGTGTCATGAAATTTGTCACTTCTGACTTGAGTAGCATGAAGTTGGCTTTGGAGAAGTTTTTTACGGAGGTTGCCTTAGTGGGGGGTGGGGGTGAGATGTGGATGTCAAGGGTGATTTGCTTATGGTCAGACCTGACCAATGAAAGGGTGACCACTGGTGTGCATCTATCTCCCATGTTGGTAATGATCAGGTCTAGGATACTGGAACCCCTGGTGGGACAATGGATTAGTTGATCTAGGGCATTGGAATTTATGAATTCCAAGAACTGTTGGGAAAAGGTGTTGGTACCCAAGTAGTTTTCCCAGTTAATGGCAGAGTAGTTGAAATCACCCAGTATTAGGGTGTTTGGTTGTATCTTAATATTTTCCAGTATGTTTAGAAAGGTGTAGTGAGAATCTTGGGGCATGGTGAGGGATCTATAGCAAGCTACAATTTGGATTGCAGTCTTACCTAGTGTTAGTTGCACCTGGAGAATTTCAAATGCATTGTGTTGGGTAACTAGCCTGGAGGTGTGAATATTCTTGGTGAATATGGACACTCCTCCACCTTTAGTGTTTTGGTCATGGTTTGGTGGCCAAAAAGTGTGGTAAGAGTTATAGCCTGGTATTGTAGGGGTGCTCTCTGGAGCCTTGAACCAGGTCTCAGTTACTGCACAGATATTGATGTTCTCCATTTTTAGGAGTGCCTCGAGAGAGTGCATTTTGAGGTTTAGACTTCCAGCATTGAGTAGCATTACCTTCAGATTTTGCATGCTTGTATCTGTTACGGTGGTGGTTTTGTCCTTTGAACCTTGCCTAAAAAAGGCACTATAGGGGTGTCAAGAGCTTTAGCCAGTAACCTGAATCCCAGGGGTGACAGGTGCAGACCATCTCTGGCAAAGCATCGTGGTTTGTTGATCATGTCTTCCCAGGCAGAGAGATACGGGATCCCCTTTGAATGATACCAGAAGCTTAGCCAATTGTTGAAGTCAGTCATTTTGTCCTTATACTGTGGTATCATTTTGGGCAAAGGCAGGATGCTATTCAGGGCTATGGTCATACCAGCCTGGGCCACATAATCCGAGAGCTCTTCCATGTCTCTTTTCATGTAGTCCAGGGAGGTACGTCTCAAGTCATTCACTCCAACATGGACAATGACAGAGGTGTTATGTGGTGGATCCTGGCACCCGACAGGCAGCTGACTGTAATTTTCTCCTTGTTCAGCCTGGTGAGTGGGACATCAGTGTGCCTGACTATAGAGTCACCTATGACTAAAGTATTGGGTACACTGTCTTGCCTTAGGGGGCTGTTGTTGGGTGGCACACTGGTGTTGTGAGCTATGTGTCACTTTGGTTGTGACTGGTGTTTGTTTGTGTTTCAGCTTCGGAAGTCCTTGTTGCTTGGGTAGGTTAATGATAAGGGCCTCCGCATATGTGGGTTTAGTGTTGCTATGTGTGGATGTTGATGGTGTGGGTTTTGAAGGGCTATGTGTTGCTTGAGGTGTAGTGCAGGTGTTAACCTTCTCCTCTTGACTGTCTAGCACAATCTTGGCTGGAGAGAGCTTTGCTTCCAGTTTGGCTATGTAAGTGCATCTCTCACAGGTTGTACTGTTGGAAGGTAGGAGGAGAGGGTTGTCTGTGTACATGAGGCAGTTGCTGCATTGCCCCAGTATGCCCAGATTCACCAGGTGGACAGGAGAAATCACTGGAAGCTGACCCTTGGACATGCCTGGTTAGGTGCTTTTTTTTTTTAAAGTACAAGAGCTATTTTCCCTTACCTTTGCAAGGTACTTTGCAATTATAGGCTGTTTAGTGACTCAGATTAATTTCTCCTTATTGACAAGAGAGTTGAGTGCTTGTATCAGTTTAAGGCTTCCTAGTGCTTTCCAGCAGGTTATAGAGCAAATGCTAGTCACAGAGGTTCCGATTTTAGTGCTACTACTGAGAAACCAGCTAGTTCTAAGGGAAAATTTGAAGAGCAGACTTTCTGGCACCTGGAATATTTTAACTGTAGCCCTGTGGTGCTGCACGATGCAAAAAAATGCTCAAACACACGTGTTTTTAAGCCAGAAAGATGAAAGGGATAGAAATCAGCCCAAAAAAGGCTAATAAAATTACAATTTCAGAGCTGGAAACCACTCCTGTAGTGTTAGATAGGCAGTACAATGCTCACCACTCCCACTGGTAAGCAGTAGGACTTCCCTCTACCACAGCAAGGTCTGGATAGCTCTGAACACAGAAAATAAAGTCCTGAGGCCAGTAAAGCCTGGGATCTGGACTATACTAGCTAGGAAAGGCAGGAAACGAGCAAACAAGATTGTATTTTTTTGTTTGTTTGTTTTTTTGTTTTGGTTAAAACAGGCTAAACAATGCAATAATACAGTAAATAAACACAGAAAAGGCTAACACACTTGAGTGTGTAGCCCTAAACAATAAATGCAATTAAAACTCTACAAAATTAGCAATTTAATTTTTTTTAAATGAAGCAAGGCAAGTGCACAACTGAAAAACGATTTAAGAGGCAGTAATACAGTAGAATAGGCAACTAGTCTACATGTACAGAGACGTCTATATATATATATATATATATATATATATATATATATATATATATATATATATATATATATATATATAAAAGCAGCTAAAACACACAAACAAATCAGATGCAGTGCAACCTAGAGCACTTGAGCTGTAGCAATATTAAGGCAAATACAGTTTTAATAAATGCACTTAAATATATTTCCAAAATGTTTGAGAAGCACAGTCAGAACACAAGGAGATTCAGGCAATTTTTTTTTTTAAAGAAAGGGAGAAAAGAGGTACAGAAGGAAAGAAACTAGGTGGGTTGGCCTTCTCAGATGCTCTCTCTGTATTAGGTAGAATGAGCTAATGACACTAGACTGGGAGGAGTGTCCCAGATCAAATTTACAGTAGGGGTGGGCAACTGCAAAGCCACCAACAACAAGACACCAACAGGAAGGGAGGGTGGGGAACAATACTAAAGCTATTAGCCTACACTCTTTTAGACAGTAAACACTACAGAAATCTTTATCACAGCAGTGAGCCACAAAATGAAAGTTTTTAAACAGATAAAGGAGCATACGCTGTTCAGTACCATCCTGGTTAGTTACTGTAGGCACACCCTCTTACATTACTATACTTGCATAATTACCAAAGATATTAAAACATAAAAAACAAATTTCTGTAGTACAAAAATACAGCATGTTGTAATATTTTGTGATATGCTGCAGAAATAATAGGCTTTGCAAAGAAAGCCATGCATGTATCATGATGACTATGAAACTAAGTTTGGCCTGCAGTGGTGTGACAGAAATGTACACATATCTGTATTGCAAAGGAGCATGTGAAGCACTTGGCAAAGAGTAGCCTAACTGTACTACCCATGCACATGCACAAAAGAGATTACTCAATGAAAGACAAAAATATAGGAGATGACACAACTACACCAGGGGTTACTATGGCATTATGAATTGCTAGTAGAGGCAGCTGCACTGTTACTGAAACATACTGATAGGTAGGTGGGTACTCTTAAACCAGCTGGTCATGTTCCCCCTGTGTGTTTCTGAGGACAGCAACAGCAAAGCAGCAGCTGATGGAATATTACCAGCACAATCAGAGACTCAGGACAGTGAGCATGAGAAGAATAAGCACAAACGTTGCAGAGAGATGTGGCAAAGACAGACAGGCACAGATGCTTACTGAAAACATATATCATCAGTTAGTGGGGGAGCCACACACCTGCACTGCCAAACAGCAAACAATGCATTATCTACAACAGTGGGCTGGCTCCATGGTGCACAGAGATGGAGCCATTATGGTGATCCAGGACACCCTGGTTCAAAGAGTGGGCCCTGGCACTGGAATAGCTGGTTAAGAGATGGGAATGAGTACCTCACCCTTCCTTGTGGAGGGCAGGTTTCCCTGCAGATTATGGCCTTGCAGGAGGATGAAGACTCTAGTTCAGGTAGACAAAAGTGAAGGGGGAAGCACAAGCAAATAATCCATAGGAGAATAAGATGGCATAAGTATGTACGTGAACTTCATTGAAATCACTGCATACTTACACATGGGGTTAAAGCTGGGCTATATGGGATAACCTCCAAAGCATCATTAAAGCACTGTATATGATTGCTTCTATCTATTCTTTGCCACACTGAGGAAGTTAAGGAGACACTAGGACAGTGTATAGTGGATGATGGGAAGCATCAAAAATGGATGTGAAAAAAACTAATAAGCAACAGTGGAACAACAAGAGGTAACAGCACACCATGCAGGCTCCATGGTGTCAGAATGCAGGAGGTGCAGCAGCAGATTATGTTTTCATGTCTTCGTGCAGAACACACATTGCACTGTAGCAAATGGTCACCTGGCAATGAACTGCTCCTCCCCTTCAACGAAGCACTGTGCAATAAGCTGTGAATGGCCTGAAAAGTATTTTGAGAAATGAGAAGTATCATCAAATAGATCTGCGAGTCCTGGACTCATTACATGGTAAAGTCAACAGCAAAACAGAAATACTGGACAGTGGTCTGTGCAACAGTAGTAGGAGACCATTTGTGTGCAAAGCAAATTGTAAACTACATGTGCCTGATGGGGTTGTTAGGACTGCACTGAGTAGCAATAGAGACACGGTGGGGACAACAGTGAAGCAGCAGAAGTAGAAAAGAAATGGAGACAGATTGCTGAGATCCAGAGCCAGAATTATTGTGCTATCCTGTGATGCTCTGCAAGCACAGAATGCAGTTACAGATTAGTATGGCACACCATATGATGAAAGCTGCTGTACAAAATCTCCCCAGTTTATGCAATACATGCAGTATGTGTCTCCCTATCTTTGTCCCTCACCTAACCTTACTCATGCATGCTAATCCTAACCGTGACATTGCCCCTGCACCAAACCTAACCACATTTACTTCCAAAAAACCTTCCCTAACAGTACTGTTATGCAAGGCACACACACACACACACACACACACACACACACACACACACACACACACACACACACACACACACACACACACACACACACAAAACAAAAAACCTACCCCCTTACCCATCTCTTAACCTGGCCCACAAACAGCCACACACACCCAACCCAATCTCACTCACTTGGCTCAAAAATTTTTGAATTTCTTCCACTCAAGCAAAACAACACATAGTTCTCCATATTTACCTACATGAACACACAGTGAAATAAGCTGTCATTTCATACACTGTCTGATATCTATATGTGTGTGTGTGTGTGTGTGTGTGTGTGTGTGTGTGTGTGTGTGTGTGTGTGTGTGTGTGTGTGTGTGTGTGTGTCTGTGTGTGTGTGTGTGTGTGTGTGTGTGTGTGTGTGTGTGTGTGTGTGTGTGTGTGTGTGTGTGTGTGTGTGTGTATATATATATATATATATATATGTATATATACACACACACATACATATATAGATAGATAGATATATAGAAAGACAGATATTATTATCTCATCAAACACTGAACTCTCAAAACAGCAAAGCAAAAAAATATTGATCTCTTTAGATCAAAACAAACAAACAAAAAAAACATGCCCCTGCATCTCCTGCTAATAATATATACAGTGGATATAAAAAGAGTACACACCCCTGTTAAAACGCCAAGCTTTTGTTATATAAAAAAATAAGACCACAATAAATAATTTCAAAACATATACCATGGAGCACAACGAAGACAGTCATCAAAAAGTGGAGAAAATATGGGACAACAGTGACATTGCAAAAAACTGGACATCCCTCCAAAATTGATGAAAAGACAAGATGAAAACTGGTAAGGGAGGCTGCCAAGAAACCTACAGCAACACTGAAGGAGCTGCAGGAGTTTCTGGTAAGTACTGGTTGCATACTACATGTGACAACAATCTCCCCTATTCTCCATATGTCTGAGCTACGGGGTAGGGTTGCAAGACGGAAGCCTTATCTTACACAGAAAAACACCCAGGCCCGGCTAAAATTTGAAAAACAATAGATCAAGTCTCCCAAAAGCATGTGGGAAAATGTATGGTCTGATGAGACCAAGGCTGAACTTTTTGGCCACAATTCCAAGAGGTACGTTTGGCACAAAAACAACAAACAACACTTTGCATTACCAAAGAACACCATCCTGATGGTGAAGCATGGTGGTGGCAGTATCATGCTTGGGGTTGCTTTTCTTCATCTGGAACTGGGGCTTTATTCAAGGTGGAGGGAATTATGAACAGTTCCAAATGCCAGTCACTTTTGGCCCAAAACATTCAGGCGTCTGCTAGAAAGCTAAAGATGAAGAAGTATCTCACCTTTCAACATGACAATGACCGCAAGCATACATCCAAATCAACAAAAGAACAGCTTCACCAGAAGAAAATTAAAGTTCTAGAATGGCCCAGACCTAAATCCAATAGAAAATCTGTGCGGTGATCTGAAGAGGGCTGTGCACAAGAGATGCCCTCGCAATCTGACATATTTGGAACACTTTTGCAAGCAAGAGTGGGCAAATATTGCCAAGTCAAGATGTGCCATGCTGATAGACTCCTACCCAAGAAGACTGAATGCTGTAATTAAATCAAAAGGTGCTTCAACAAAGTATTAGTTTAGGGTGTGCACACTAATGCAACCAGCTTATTGTACGTTTTGTATTTTTTTATATTTTTTCCCCTAACAGATTTGTTTGTTTTTCAATTGAATTGTACAGGTTATAGGTCACATTAAAGGGTGGAAAAGTTTTGAAATGATTTATTGTGGTCTCATTTTTTTATAAAACAAAAACCTGGCATTTAACAGGGGTGTGTACACTTTTATATCCACTGTATACACATACATGCGTGCGCATATATACATGAATGAACAAGAACTATGTATATATTTATTTATTTACTTACACACACACACACACACACACATTTATATATATATATATATATATATATATATATATATATATATTTTTTTTTTTTTTTTAATTTTGCTGGGGGCCAAGGCTGGCTCCACCCCCACCACATTCCCTACTAATTATGTAACTCTTAAATCACACAACAGCAGTGTATGGGCAAATTCCCTTACCCCACTGCAGTGCAATCTCATAAAAAAGGCTGCCAGCAAAAACTCCATTGGAAAGAATGTTTGCTTTTTTTTTTCAACAGAAAAAAATTTTCATACTCTAACCATATATATATATATATATATATATATATATATATATATAAATAGATAAATATAGATATAAAGGGTCTATATCAGAAGATCGAAGTTCCAAAACTTCAAATCTAATATGGTTGACACCATATGATCAAAGTCTTGAAACTTCCAATCTTTTAACAGAGATCTCTATACAGTGCAGAAAGGGAAGATTTCCCTTTTCTGCACTGTAGTGCGATCTCAGAGTTGTTATATTTAAGTAGCGGAGGTGTGGGGGGTACAGGGGGGCCAGCCCCCCTGCTTAGAGCATTTAAATGGTTTGTGCAGTTTATTGTATTTTATTACATTTTCAGTGTTTCAAAACTTTGATTATATGGTATCGACCATATCAGATTTGAAGTTTTGAAACTTTGATCATGTAATATAGACTCATATAAATATACCCAAACCAAAAAGTAAAAAGGTCACACAGACAAATCATTCAGTAAAAACTGTGGAGTCTTCACTGTATAATCCCCTAAACCTCCTTTAGTAGAGGCCCATGGGATATATATATACAAATGATCCCCACTAAAGGAACACCGGTATTTTAAATAAATGGTTTATGAATGCCAATGACTTTTTACCTTTTAAGTCTTTATAGGTACATTGAGGCCAATGGGCGGCCACGGCGGTGCAGCGGTTAGCATTGCTGCCTCACTGCAAGAGGTTCTCTGGTTCGATCCTCAGCTGGGGTGCCTTCTGTGCGGAGTCTGCATGTCCTCCCTGTGGTCACGTGGGTTTCCTCTGGGTGCTCCAATTTCCTCCCAAAGACATGCTGTAGGTGGATAGGACACTCTAAACTGGCTCTAGGCATGTGTGTGTGTGTCTTTTGTGGAAGGTTGGGCACCAGGCTGGCAACTCGACACTGTAAAACTCCACTGCCAATCATGAGTAGACAGGTGATCCGCTGTGGCAACCCCTAACTGGGAAAAGCTGAAAGAAGAAGAAGATAGGTACATTGAGGCCAATAAAGCCAAACCCACTAGCTGTAGACATGGGATGTTTTGTCCTTTTTCTGTCCTCATCAGTACAGTATGCGTGGACTGTGGCTATACTTTAGAATTTTATATAGCAGTTTGACTTAGAGATTCTGTAGTTAGGGTTCATGCCACATGAGAGATGTCTTGATCAACATGATCACAGTTGCTCAGTAATATGAGGCTCTCCTATCAGCTGCACTCCTCAGTCCTAAATGACCTGCATTATTAGGCAACATTACCCAGGTCCAATACTTTTTGTTTACTGATAATCATCTGGACCCTGTCACTTACTAACTGCAGGCTTTCTGGGCTTCTACATGTCCCTGAGGCTCAGTATCTCAGAAATTACTTACTTACTTACACGAGTAAAAAAATGCTTTCACAAAGCTGCTATGCACAGTTCAGGGAAGTTTTGTCCTACAAGCCACACAACCTAGCCAGGAAACCAAGAAACAAAATAAAATGCACCTGCGCCACAAGCCACACATGATGCTGAGGTGCATTTTATTTTGGTTCTTAGTTTCCTGGATGGGTCATGTGGCTTGTGATGCTAGAGCATTTTAGTTTGGTTATTGGATGCATGGCATTGGATGCCTGTTTGTGTTTAGGTTTTGGCCTACCCCAATGTTGCTTATAAATTTAGAGGATGTGGTACGGGTACAGGGGGGTGTCTTGTTCCCACTGAAAAACAAAAACAGACTAGTTTTGAGCAGCCCAACTACTTTGTGTGCAGGCAACAGGTGACTTTCAAGGATTTGTAATCAAGGATGTGCTACATGTGCAACTGGCTTTTATTCTTGCACAGTGGAATCACATTTGTATAGATGAAGGCTACCTGTGCAAGCGTGTGCTTTTACTCATCGCTCATTTATATGTGCTGATTTCTTTTTTCCTAAAGAAACATTCGGCTCTCTCTATGCTCAATAAGATGTAATAAATGTGTAGCTATGTGTCTGTGCCTTTACACTCTTTGATAATCATTAACTTTGCAAACTAATATTCCTTTGCTATGTCAGGAAACACTATATGGCAAACAGTTTTGAAAACCGCATTCCGGGTTATGCAGTGCTTTTTGTGTTGAAACAAAGTTCATCTGCACTAATGTAGTTTATCTTAATCCGCACATATGGCTACAGTGATACTTGCTGCATTGTCCCAGATGGATCTTTAAACAGCTGCTGATATAACTTGCACGATCAACACACAGCTTGTTGCTGTATGTAAACTTTGGAATGCAAGCCAAGAATATTTTACTTTAGTAGTTCATGGAGGAAAGTGTTTTGTTCAAAACAGAATGTTTTCTCCAGCTTGGTTGAAAACAGAATTTATCTCCAGTTTAGTAAAAATATACAAATGCAAGATATATAAATGGGTGCAGATGACTAATCTAGTTATATGCTTCGAGAAAGGCCCAGAAGATTTTTTTTTGTTCAGTCATAGCCACAGTGTACACAAAGTTGCCATGGGACTTGAACTCTAGTCAGTAAGCTACATTCCTCGTCTATAGATCACTGACATAATCTACTAACTGCACTGCTAACCATCAGATTCTTCCTTTGTAATATATGCCCAGAAGTTGACTAAGGTCTATACCATGATGCATGTTTTGAGAGGATGGAGGGTCAAGACTACATAAAATATATCAGATTAAGTTAGGTTTAATCTGATTTCGACTATTCAGCCACAGAATCACTTAATATGACACAGACCCTCCCTACCCCAGAGAAACATTTAAGTGAAATACATCAGATGTCTCAACCATACTTTTTAAAAACACCATTTGTATGTAATCTATCCCCATTCAGTACTTTGCCACTCCCAGTCTTATAACTGAAGCTAGTCGATTCAACCTTCCCCTTGGGGCAAACAAACCTTTCTTTGTTTGGGTAAAGTCTCTTAGTCATGTAAAAAAACAGAAGGCAGGCAAATGGACACACTACACCACCAATAATGACTGTAGGAAAAGCTGACAGTTATGCATGCTGTTTTGAGGATAACATAAAATCATACCACAGTCAAGAAAATCAATACAAGCAATGTAAAGGAAACGACAATACAGTAAAACTCCTAATACTGTGTCTATGAGTAAAGTTATAACTTCATGGTTGTTACTGTTTCTCTTTATATTACCCACTTTTGACACATTTATGAGTTCATATTATAAACAAACTTAAGAAGCTAGTCTAAATGAAACACAAGGCTAGATCACCCTTAGAGTAGTGTTGTCATGTTAACATTTAAAGCAATAAGCATGACTTGAATTTGCAACGTGAGATGAACATCATTAAAGGCAAATAAACCCTGCAGTGTACCAAGAGAGAAGTTCAAAGAGCAAAGAGATTAAATGTCTCCTTCATACATAATGTAACTCAACACTGGTGATGCTATGGAGAATGCGCAGGAAAAGGAAACACACTCACTTATATGAAAGCATACAGTAGAAAGCCACAGAACTGAGCAAGCTTTTCATCTCGAACAAGAAGATAGATTCAAAACAGTGAGTCTCTAGTCATTATACTAGAAATGAAAAACAGAAGTAAACTGCAAAAATCCACTTTCTAGGGGGTAATTAGGCCTAACAGTGGGTTCATTATCCAAAGTCATTACAAGAAGCACTTAAAAGCAAAGGGAGAACTGCTGAAAACCAAAAACAAAACGTATCTAGCTTAGCCAGATAGAACAGCGCACTGTTGTAACTTGAACACTTAGAATCCACTACAAATGCATGTGGTCTTCCTGCATAGTTTTACAGAGATAAGAAAGTATAGACAGAGGGATGGATCACCAGTGAACACAAAGCTCCTGACCCTAGCTAATCTGACTATAGCATGCACAGCTGTGGGATAACTGCATATCTAGGAATGCTTAAAGGACAGATTTTAGTATAGCTATTTCTGTCATCACAGACATGCCTCTTTTATAGCAGTATGCAGAGCAACTGGTGCCTTGTTGCATTTGAAATGGGTTTCTCTGGTGGAGCAAAGTAAATGCTTTAGTAACCTTATCTCATTGTTTAATAATTGTATTTGTCTTTGGAGCTTTTCTCCCCGGGCCTCTACTGTAAATGGACATATATCCAGTTAGACTAGCCCGGTCAACAAATGTAAAATAAATAAATAAATGTATCACACTAACATTTCCTATGCATTTGTTATTGTTATTATTATTATCACTAATATTATTATGTGTCTAGGAAATCCCTCTAGTGAGGTAGTCCCAAAACACTGCATCTTAAACATTTTCAGACTCAGCTCAGACTGAAGACATAATGACAATGGAATACAGCTATTTGTGTCTTTTCTTCTAAACACATCATTTTCTCTCTCTCTCTTTTACTATTTTTTTTTTTTTACTTTTTATATCTTTTATCCTCACAATGTACCAGGTTTTAAAACACAGGTAGTGGATCTCAGGTATTCTCTACCTTAGTTGTGGGATTAATGTACTGTGAGGAAGGGAAGAAAAGTGGTTTCTGATTGTGGAAGGGAGCATGCAGACCAGATGCATAAAGTCTACCTGCACAGCTAGGCAGGGTTTAAATGTGTGTGGCCTTCTTTTTTTATATATTATCTTGTGTTTGCATTCCTATTTTGCCTTTTCTGTATTCTTAGGTTCATAGGTTAATATTAGATTATCGATCTGGTAGACCATTTTAAGCGATTAATAAATTGTGTTTTAACAGTCTGAAGCCTGAAGCTGTGGACGACACCTAAGGCCTTTTTTCTTTGAGCAGAAAAGAAGAATTTTTCTGACAGTAACTCTGCCCTTATGAAAAATTAAGTAAAGAGAAACAAAGGATAATTCTTGAAGGTCAGATACTGTACTGGCTGAAGTAACAGCCACCAAAAAGAGGGTCTGCCATTGCAACAGTTTTAATGATACAGTGGCTGATGGTTTGAAGGGAGATCTAGCAAACACTTGTAGCATCACAAGATAATTCAAGGAGGTACCGGACCTTGAATAGATGTATGTGACAAAAAGCTGCCCTGAAGAAGGCTTTAAATTGCTTAAGAGACACCAAAGGCATATTATCTCTGCCAATATGAAAACTGGAAATGGCGGTCAGTTGTACCTTTATGGTGGAATAACTCAGAACAGAATGAAAAAAGCCAGCTAAAAAGGCTGGTATGGCATCCAATGGAGCTAAAAATGAGTCCAGGCCTTCATAAGTGGCCCAGATAGAGAAATGCTTCCATTTAATAGTATAAACCTTCCTGGTGGAA
Source organism: Protopterus annectens (assembly GCF_019279795.1). Lineage (NCBI taxonomy): Eukaryota > Metazoa > Chordata > Ceratodontiformes > Protopteridae > Protopterus > Protopterus annectens. Next base: position 861,595,302 of record NC_056739.1, read on the forward strand.
GGTTTTTTGAATGACAAAAGAATACGAATAACTGTCAGAGAGCTTGGAATTCTTGGCCATCATTGGAACTGGAGAAACCATACAGTCAGTTTGATGGAATGGACTTTAAGAAGAGGTATCCCTGAAGGATGGGAAATTAGATCCAGGACCAAATCCAACACCTAGGGAGGGTGAAGCAGGTGAGGCCAAAAAAGGAGAAAGAAAACCTGTCAGGGCCAGAATGGGGAAACGAGGATAACCATCACTCTGCAATGGGCTACCTTCTGAAGAAACTGATTATCAAGTGTGTCAGGAGAGTTAGGCATACAGGAGACCCAGGGGACCAACATAAAGAGCATCATTTGGTGACTGTTCCTCAGGAGGGATCAGGGTGTAAAAGCTGTTGCACTTCATGCTGGATGGGAAGACAAAAATACCACAGTTGGGAGTGTCCCAGTGGCTTAAAATTTAGGCTGCTATGTTTGGATTCAGGGACCACTCATGAAGCAGAAGGATGTTCCTGCTCAAACTATCTGCAAGAATGTTGGATTTCCCTGGGATGTGCACTCTGATGACAGAGTCTTCCCATCCTGTTCACTCCTAGCTATCATCAACCTTTGGGCCAAAAAGGAAAGAACCGTCAAAAGGAGCATTGACAAAGGATGCCTTAAATCAGTCTGCAAAATTACACAAGTGCATCCAAGTTTGACTGTATATGTGATGCCGATACCTGCATGCTGGACATCTCATGAGATGCATTAGACAACAGCATCATGAAAACATTTGTGATAGACTGCATTGTCAACAACTGAGTCTCTACTGTCTTCTGTGTCCCTGTGGACTGCTGAATTGTCATCACTTTTGAAACTTCAAGCACTAGATCTTGCTGAATTCTTGACAAATGGGAAAGGTAGTTGAGCGCATGAAAAGCGAGGGCTGTTAAAGTATACATACACTTTCCTGAGCAGTCCAGAGCCCCAGACTCCTTGTTGAGCAGACTGACTGACAAACCTTTCTCAGAGATATCCTTCTTTGTGACAGCCGCAACCACAATGGTGTCAACCACTGCAACTTATGCCAGTGGGGTCTGTTCTTCAGAGGGGCCAAGATCCTATCTATTTTGCTTGGAATTGGTTCCACCACATCAGGTTTCTTCCAAGCCCTCTGTGTCACCAGAGTGTCTAGAGGGGGGACCACACAGGATGTGGATGGAATGCACCGAAGGCCTACAGAAACACTGAATTCACAGGGGAAGGGGTCTCTATGGTCCACCCCCCACACTGTTACATAAACTTCAACAAATCACCAAAAGGCGCACCATCACATATGTATTTTGGGGGAGCCCTCCCCTTCAATGAGGTCAGTGTCCCTTGTGAGGGACTCATCAGAGGAATCCAAGTGTTTCCTCTTGCACTTGCTCTTATCATGTCCCTCCATGACAGGAGAATTAGGAGGAGGCACAGAAGAAATGGGGGGTCCCTAAATTCAGGGAAAACTGAAGAATCAAAGGAAAGGGCTGTTCTAGATCCATTTGGTGTAAATCCACAGGCTCAGCAGTTTTGGAAATAGAAGGATACGATGCCAATGTTGAAGATACTCTCTTTCATTAGGAGAAGATCTTCTCTACTGTGTCAAAAGCCAAGGCTGAAGCCAGACAACCAGAACCGACAGCCCTTGGATCTGAGGACTCAAGTGAAACACCAGTATCTGGTGCCAAACTGTCAAGTGTCGAAACCTGGAGAAGGGACAATTCTGAAACCTAGAATATTGACCCTGGAGCTGTGGCCTTGAACACTTGTCTCTGAAGCATGCCCAGCTCTCACAATGCCGGAGCTAAGAACACCAAGGAAGGACTCAGTGCCTGAAGTAGCTAAGCCAGTGGAGCTGATGGGGGGAGGTCAACATGGCTGGACCTGTAAACCCTGGAGTCGAAGGGACCAGGAAAGGTAGGACAGTGGCTGGAGCTGATGCCACAGGCAAAGGGGCCGAGGAGGCTTGGAGGATCCCAAGCTGTATTTGGACCTGCAAGAAGGACCGCATCAACTGTACCAAATCTGACAGACTAATGCTCCTGACAGACCAAGCAGACCAGACAGAAGATGTCACCAACTGTGGCTTAGAGGATTTCTTCACTGGAAATGGATCAAAGGAACCGATCCAAACAGGAGAAGCTCAGATCTGGGGTGGGGAAGGGGATGTCCTTGGAGAAAATTCTGCTGGAGTCGTGGGACAGAAAGGAAAGTGCATCCTGCCCACCAAGACTGAAAGGTACTTTGACAAGAAGGGACTGGAGATGCTGTGAGTGGGTGAACTGGAGGATTCTGGCACCAGTAGTACTGGAGAACAGGGGTGAACAGGAAGCATTGGACATGATGGTGTCAGAACAGGGGTACCAAAAATCAGAGAACATTCAGCTTCTGCTGACCCTCAGTGAACGAAGGGAATCATTTGCAATCCACTCATTCCTTGCTGTGGGACTGAAGAGTACTTGTGTCAGGACTGTTCTTTTTCCCCTCTTCTCAGATTTCTTACTGGTTGAGGGAGAGGATGAAGAGTTTGCCGATGGATGGAACATTCCTTTCATGAAAGGTTTGTCCCATTGTTCATAAATGTCCTGGGCACCAAAATCCAAACAGACCTGACAGTCTTCCATTTCTAAATGGGCAGTGTCTAAACAGTAAACACAGTTATTATGTGCATCCTGTAGAGTCAATTTATGTTTGGACATAAACTTTTTAAATCCAGTCTTTTCCTCCTGCATAACTAAGTTAGCCAATACCACAAAAACTATCGGCTATAGTAATAAGCACTATAAACTCACACCAAAAGTTCACTTATTTAATGGCATACCAGAACTATTCTAGTACCTATCAACTATAGTAATACTACGAAAGAAATTGACTACCTAATCACACTTAAAACAAAAAAAGAGAATATTTTCTTTCCTTTTTTGACAGAAAGCACAAGGAAAAGGCAGGACCACCGAAATCAGAAAGTAAACACACAGAAAATACAACTACCATACCTAACCTAACGCCTACACCTAAAAATATACAGCAAAAACTAGGGGTAGAAGAAATACAAAACAAAATTGCCTACAGCTCTTCAAAAAAGGGTACAGTTAGCAGATTTCTGAAAACTATGATCCACTCTTGATGGTATCAAATGAGATCTGAAGAGAGTATGAGAGCAGGGTATTGTGGGTAGAGGAGGCAGAGCTCTTGGACTGAAAAATTTGAGATGGAAGGTGTCAAATCTGATAACATACAGGTTGAAGCCAGCTGGAAAAAAACAGCATCAGATCATTTTTATTTCTGCTCCTTCAGTAAGAAATCTTCCCTGACTTTGACTTAATGGCCATTCTGTACTGATTTATTATGACCTGTTGGATAATAACATTTTCAGAACTGCAGTATTTATATGCACTCTAAGATGCATGTATTTGTTTAATTATTTTCTGATTAATTTGAAAAATCCAATAAATCATTCGCTGACCCTTTTGCTTTCTTAAGTGGGACAAACCTGCCTTACAACTAACCGAGGTAGGAAATAACATTGTCCAGAACAGTCACATGCTTACAGTCTTGGTAAACAGATGTCCGGATTGCCTGTGGTAGCCCAGCTGTAAGGGCATAGTTTGTTGATGTGGAGAATAATCTTGTTATGGCCAAAGTTTATAGTACTTTTCCATTTTGCATGGGACTGGGATTCTGAAGCAATGTGGTTACAGTTACAGGTTCATAGGTTAGTACTAGGCTATCGGCACTAGGGCCTATACAAGCCTAGCCATAACAATTCCCTGGATATTTCTTCCCACAATATTTACTTCCCTGGACCCCTGTCTAGCAGGGCGACTGACATGATCCCTGGGGTAAATTTCCTATCTCCCATCCAATCATCAAGGTTCCTTTTGAAAAGGGCCAAGGAGGTGCTCTGCCTGACATGTATGGGCAGTCTATTCCAGAGTATGGGGAGTCTCTGGGTCAGGGACCTATCCCTCCAGCATGTTTTCTTCATTGTGATGACAAGGTTTAGATCCCTGGAGCGTGTGGCTCTGAGGGATTGGGATTTCTTTAAGTGGAGCATGTCCAGCAGCTCCGGGTTTGACATGGCCCTGTATGTTAAGCAGAGATTGCCTCTGAGTAGACGATATGCCATAGAGTATAGCTGGAGTTTTTTTGATGGTCAGCATAGGGCATCTGCTTTAGGCCTGTGATTGTTTTAGTGAGGTATTTCTGCAGCCTTTCCAGCTGTTGCAGATGTCTTGTGAGATACATACCAAATGGGGCATTGTACTCTATAATGGGTCTAATGAGGGATGAGTACAGTGGGACAATGACCTCCTTTTTTCTGGATGAAAAGCCCTTAGTGATGAGGTGTGCCACATAGAAGGATTTCCTGACTGTTGTGGCAATGTGGTTATTGAAGGTGAGGCCACTGTCCACCTGTGTCCCTAAGTCTCTCATCACACTTTCAGTGTTTAGTGTACTGCCACCTATGTGATAATTCATGGGTACATGTTTTTTCCCAAAGGGGATAACTATACATTTCTTGGCATTAAGCTTGAGCCCATGGCTCTGGCATGAAGCATCTGTTTCTGTAAGGCCCTTTTGTAGAATATCCACATCATTTGGGGATTCGGTAATGGTTCCCAGTTTGCAGTCATCTGTGAACTTTGTTAGCCAGAGTCCCTTAGTGTTGGCCTGTACTTCAGAGAAGTAGATGCCAAACAAGAGTGGCCCCAGGACTTAACCCTGAGGTATTCCACTTGTCACTTGTCTAGAGCTGGATTTGGAGTCAGCTACTTTTAAAGTCTGGGTTCTGTCAGTAAGCCAGTTGGCAATCCATCGAGTGACGTAGGGATTTATGCCCAGCTTAGTAAGTTTATCTATGATTCCAGAGTGGGGGATGGTGTTGAAGGCCTTGGCGAGGTCCAGATAGGCTGTGCGGACCACCTTACCCTCGTCCACAGCTCTGGGGACTGATTAACAGAAGTCAATCAGGTTCAGGAGACAAGATCGGCCCTTCACAAACCCAAACTGGGTGGGGTCCAGTGTTTGAAGGTTGCCAATGTCTTTGTTTATAAGTTCCATGATAATGCATTCCATGCCCTTGCAGATCAGGCTTGTCAGACTGATGGGATGGTAGTTCCCAGGATCCAAGGTGGATCCACCCTTCTGGAGTGGGATAACTGTAGCTTTGCACCACTCAGTGGGCATGAAGCCTGAGGTGAGGCTATGATTACATACGACACTTAGGTTAGGTGCCAGTTCATTTTGTAGTTCATGTAATACACAGCCCAGGATGCCATCTGGTCCCATGGATGCTGTATTCTTAGCTTTGGTGAGTGTGGTTTCTACCTGTGTGGCTGTGATTACCGTAATTTGGTAATCTTTTGGTATTGAGATGGGCCCTTTAAGGGGGGGGGTGAAGTTTGCACTAACTCGATCTGCCAGTATATTGGCAATATCCTTGGGATCAGTATATTTAATGCCATTCTGTTGTAGCTCAGAGCATATCTGAGCATTGCCATTTAGATTCTTGATATAACTATAGAATGACTTGTGGTTGCCTTTGGAACCTTTGGCAATTTTATTTTCGTAACTAGCTTTGGAGGATTTTATGAGGGATCTCAGCTTCTTACTGAGGCTGGTAAGGGAGTTTTTTGCATCCTGGGATTTTCCTCTTTTCTGCAACAGTTTCTTCCTTCTGTTGTATAGTTTGTTTATGGCAAGAGACCACCAGAGTGGCTTCCTTTTTTTGGAGGAGATCGTCTTGGTTCTATTTGGGATGGTACGATTCATGCACAAGTGGATGTGCTTGTACAGTGCTTTAGTGAAGGATTCAGCAGTCGAACTTTAAGCTCCCGTCTGCATGGGTTTTAGTTCCCATCTGCATGGGTTACTTAAATCTAATGTACAGAGCATCACAAGAACAAAGCTGAGTGCAGAGAGCTTGCCACAACATGTTCAGATCTTCTGGGCAAGTTTATAATTTGCTGTAATGTAAGGGTAAATGTGTAATGCATAACATGAGTAGGAAAGTTTAACCAAAGGAGCTGATGTCACCCATTGTCATTTGCCTTTTATAACTAAAGCGAGGCAGAATGCTGCATACAGATATATTAAGCAGAAAGATCAGGTGTGGTAGATGGCAGCATATTAAAAAAAGGCCATACGTCTGTGTGGACCTAGGACTACCTCTGTAACTACTCAGTTGTAAACAAATTTACCACAAGAAACATAACCAGTTAAGCAACTGTCGAAGCATTTCATCTTTGAACATTAGTGTGCACTTAAGAAGATGAATTTAAGAAAAAAAGCATTGTTTTTCAGTTTTTAAAAGTTCAGTTTTAGGACCTTATTTAAGGTGCAGAGTAAAAGAGACAGCAGTTTTCTAAATGCAGTAAGGGATATGCGATAGTTTGCTTTCACTGGAAACTGATGGATCTTGTTCGAATACTTTTATATTAAGTATTCACACAATGTTATAAGATCATATTTCTGACTTGCGTGTTCCAGTTTTATAATATACCTTTACTGCCCTTTTATTTTATTTTACATATTTTTATTAATTTCTCAAGCAGCTGAGGAAATAATCATTCTCAGACCCTTTTCATCTATGACACAGGCCTCTAAATGCAGTATATATTTCTGAAACAATGCAAGATCTGAACAGAAAGAAATCGTTATGATGGAAGTTCATTATCTATGACAGGAAAAAATGGAAATAAAATGTGGAAGATACTGAAGGATTTCTTGGGACTAAATTACATCTATATGACAGAATGGAAAATAACCTTGGGATATATTTTAAATACATCTTCTCATGCCTGGGCTTTATATACTATATATTGAGTTTCTGTGAATCATCTACCCCACATGCTCAGGGCCATTATATGCCACATTTTACCCATGACCACTGGGTTTGCAAAATCAGCATTATGGTGGACTGGCATCTTCACAAAGAAAAAAAAGAGAGCTGACAAAAAATGTATATATTTTATTTCTTTGTATTGGCCAGACAGTGCTCATATTATTAATTCAGCACAAATCATCAGAAAGATGGATAAGCAGTATTCTGTATGATTGCTTGGGAGATAGACCGGGTTCTTTGCCTCCTGCAGTGAAGACTGATAATTTAACTGTAATCAAAGTAGCAAAGAGACAAACCACACTCGCCTGTAGAAACATTATAAATACTATGGGAAGAAATTTCATAGTACACAAAGCTAATTTGTCAATCGATGGTTCATTGGTTATTTAAAAAATCAGGTATCCATCAGGTGGAATAATGTTGTCTCTTCCCAACTAGTATGACACCTGGGGTCACTCAAAGCTAAGTAAATCTTAGGACTTCTCCTCCTCAGTGACATGGCAAGTCACAGTAAAACCATTATCCACAGCATTGGATATACCATGGAACACAGTGAAGACAGTCATCAAAAAGTGGAGAAATTATGGGACAACAGTGACATTGCAAAGAACTGGACATCCCTCCAAAATTGATAAAAAGGCAAGATGAAAACTGATCAGGGAGGCTGCCAAGAGACCTACAGTAACATTGAAGGAGCTGCAGGAATTTCTGGCAAGTACTGGTTGTGTACTACATGTGACAACAATCTCCCATATTCTCCATATGTCTGGACTGTGGGGTAGGGTTGCAAGACGGAAGCCTTTACTTACACAGAAAAACATCCAGGCTCGGCTAAAATTTGCAAAACAATATATCATGTATCCCAAAAGCATTTGGGAAAATGTGTTATGGTCTGATGAGACCAAGGCTGAACTTTTTGGCCATAATTCCAAAAAGTACGTTTGGCGCAAAAACAACACTTCACATCACCAAAAGAACACCATTCCCATGGTGAAGCATGGCGGTGGCAGTATCATGCTTTGGAGTTGATTTTCTTCAACTGGTACTGGGGCTTTAGTCAATGTGGAGGGAATTATGAAAAGTTCCAAATACCAGTCACTTTTGGCCCAAAACCTTCAGGCATCTGCTAGAAAGCTGAAGATGAAGAGGAATTTCACCTTTCAACATGACAATGACCCCAAGCATACATCCAAATCAACAAAAGAATGGCTTCATCAGAAGAAAGTTAAAGTTTTGGAATAGCTCAACCAGAGCACAGACCAAAATCCAATAGAAAATCTGTGGGGTGACTTGAAGAGGGCTGTGCACAAGAGATGTCCTCACAATCTGACAGATTTGGAGCTCTTTTGCAAGAAAGAGTGGGCAAATATTGCCAAGTCAAGATGTGCCGTTCTGATAGACTCCTACCCAAGAAGACTGAAGGCTGTAATTAAATCAAAAGGTGCTTCAACAAAGTATTAGTTTAAGGGTGTAAACACTTATGCAACCAGCATATTGTACGTTTTTTTTCCCCCTAACAGAGTTGTTTGTTTTTCAATTGAATTGTACAGGTTATAGGTCACATTAAAGGTGGGAAAAGTTTTGAAATGATTTATTGTTGTCTCATTTTTTTATATCACAAAAAACTGGCATTTTAACAGGGGTGTGTAAACTTTTTATATCCACTGTGTATGTGTGTGTGTGTGTGTGTGTGTGTGTGTGTGTTGTGTGTATATATATATATATATATATATATATATATATATATATATATATATATATATGATGTCTTTATTTTACATCCATTCCTCAACTAATCTGTCTCGTATCCAAACCTCGGATCCATCCTTGGCAATTCGACTGACTTTAGGCTCCATAGCTTGAGATCCCCCCTTACCCATAATCCCTTGAATACTGTGAGTTATCTCAGATCTCATTTGCCTCTTTAGAGATAAGACATGGTCACCGTTAGCTTGAGCGAGTCGACTGATATATGTGATAAATACATTTTACTACTTTAGGCTTTTTGATACATATTTCTTATTTTTCTTCTCGATTATCCCCCCTTAAAAATATATATACACTTTTATTTAAATTTCTTCAAACCTTTAAGGTTAGTGTTTGGGCATTAAGCCCTCGCTCTGTTTCTTACCTTGAGGTAATTCTTACAATTGTTGGTATTGCTATTTTTTCTGATACCCTTGGATATTTCTGTATTACCATCATTGGTATTCCTCTTTTCTTATCCCCTTCTCTTTTTGAGTATAATTTCTGTCGGTCATTGTGATTGCTGTTATTCAAACAAAGATGTCGGAAAAACCTACTCATTTCAAGAAATGGTGTTCTTATGGACATAAGATCCCAAATTCTGATAGTCACTCCTTATGGGTATATTGCTTAGGCTAAGGGCATCTGGAAGTTTCATGTGATATATGTGCAAGCTTTAATCATAGGGCCTTAGTTGAAAGGAAAAATAAACTGATTATGAAGGATCTACTTCCTTCTTGTGCTTCTTCAGACTCTGTAGCACCATCAGTCTCTAAAACATCTTCATAGGATTCGGCAGAGAAATCTAAAGAGTTGAGGAAGTGATCCTCAGACCTCCTTAGGCTCCACACTGCCTGAGAAGGAATCCAAGGTGCTGACACCAACTGTCTCTAAGACCTCGAGTCCAAAAGTCTAAATCACTGGATCTGTCCCCTTGTTTAGCTCCAACCAAGTCAAAATCTAAATCCCCTATGTTCCCTCCTGAACCAGTCTTCTCAAGGCTTCACGCTCCATTGCTGAAAAACATGCCTCGATGAGCCTCCCATCTTCCATCTACCTCATCTTCCCTCAGGCCATCCAGGAGCTTTTCAGAAGCGGATGTGGACAGGATGAAGAGGAAATTTCTTACAGCCCAGATCCAGTTGGGTCTATTACTAGCTCCATCTCTCATTGGACCTGTGAGCCTCTCCACCACTCAACCTCCAGGCTTTAGCTGTGATCTGGTCCATCCTGTGTTTTTGGAGCTGTCAAACCCAAGAATTCTGAGCATGCCTGTGTTGGATTCAAAGACTTGTCTTTCTTCCACTCTGACACTTTTTCCGACCTGGATGAGTTTGACTTTGTCATATCCAGAAGGGTCTCAGGGCCGTACCACCGGTGCTGATCCAGTGGGTTGGGATTGACTCCAATAGTATCTGAACAGTCCCTTCCTCTCTGAGCTTTGGAGCTGGACAGCTTAGCTCTGACCTCTGCCTCAAGAGCGGAGCTGGGTGGGATTAGGTTTCATCCCTCACAGGCTTCTTTGGATCCAGCAGGAGTGAGACTGAGGTCCCCCATAACTTCAGCTTTCCAGGTGGTGGAGACAGCTTTCTCCTCATCATTTGAAAAGTCACACTTACCTCCCTCAGATCCATCCACACTCAACTGCCTTCTGTGGAAGCTGGGCCTCTTCATCCAGTCACATCAGAACAGCCTGCCAGATCAAGCCTTGAGATTGTCCTCATTCAGGACACTGCTGATATTTCTGAGTCCACTCCTGAACTTCCCACCAAAGAACCCCCTTGAAAGCGGATGTGCAAGATGAGGCACATAGACTCCCTGCAAGAGTATCTAACTGAAGACACTGACTTCAATGAAGGGGAAGTGTCCCCAGATCACCTCTTGAGGATGTTTTTTTCAGAGAGATTATCAAACTTCTGAAACAGAAAGGAGGTTGGTCTTCTGACCCCCCTTCCCAAGAGGAGTCATTGTTTCTGAAAGATTTCAAGACTGGATTAGCTATGACTTGGACAGTTCCCCCGGTGGCTGAGATGATAACTCTCATCTCCCACTGGGCTTGGAAGGATACAGATGTCATGGAGCCCATCCCTAAACACCCAGATAAATATCTTGTATCACCCAAAGATAGGGCTTATTGGAGAATGGGTCCCCTCAGTCAGCACTGTGGTGGCTGCAGCAACCACCAGGAAAAAGCTAGCAGAACAGAGTTGTTCTGTCCACCCCCCTAGCAGGAATCTAGGGCATTGGACAGGTATGGAAAGTGCATCAATGCTTTAGTGACCTTTGCCCTCATGTCTCTGAATTATTTAGCACGTTACCAGGTTTCAGAAGGAATTGATTAAGAAATTTTCCAATACCCTCTCAGGGTCCATTTCTCTGGAGGATAAGAAAACAGTTTCTCTGTAGCTGGCCACACTACAATCATTATTCAATGCCTCCATGAGACTAATATCTCATGCCTCAGAAGGAGCTGCTCAAGTGGTGGGTCCAGGCTTAACCATTAGAATGTATGCCTGGATGCGCATCTGTGATTTTGCAGAGCCCTTTAAGTCTTCCTTCATCAATGCCCCTTTTGACGGATCCACTTTACTTGGCCCTAAGATGAAAGAGACTCTCTCCAAGAATGAGCAAGATGGGAAGACCCTTTCTGCTATGGGAATCCATTTTTCTACTACTCAAAGGACCTTCTCCAAAAACCAGACAGGAGAGTAGAAATCTGTGGTTCAGAAAATTGTTAGGATCTTCTCAGGACTCCTTCAGAGAAAGATCCACTTGTGGCAGGGGGAAGCTCTAATGGAAGAAGCTGCCCTCATGGCAGAGGTGGCCTGCAGCATCAGGGCTTCAGAGGTTCATACATGGATAAGCCCTTTCAGTGTCCCTGAAGAATTACCCGACAGCTGCACTCTGGAAGCAGTCAGGGGATTGCCTATCTCTGCATCCACAAACTTGGACCACCATTACCAAAGACTCCTGAATGAGTAAATCATATTCAGAGGCTATTACATACCATTTTCACTTCTTCCCCCAAAATGCAACAGAAAATTTCCTAACATTCCACCCAGTTCGAGGAAAGCTGCAGCTACAGAAATAAAAAAGCTGCTAGAAAAAAAAGTCATCCATCTAGTCTCGCCAGAACTGCAAGGGTTCAGAACTTATTAGAGATTTTTTTTTTGGTACAAAAAAGACTTGGGACCTCAGACCAATTTTGGATCTCAGCAACCTAAATCAATTTGTGGAACACATTAAGTTCTGGATAGTCATGGTTCAGTTCAACCTGTCTGTTTTGAGGAAGGATGAGTGGATGTGCTCTATAGATCTTCAGGATGTGCACTATCAGATCAAGATACAATGGCACTCCAGAAGATACCTGCCATTCTGGCTGGAAGCCAGTCACTACTAGTTCAGAGCCCTGCCTTTTGGTCTCACTCAGCTCCCCAGGTGTTCAACAAGTATATGGCAGTGACTGCAGCTCACTTGAGACTGCAAGAATTCCAGGTGTTTAAAAATCTAGGCAACTAGCTCCTATCTGCTTCCACCAAGGACTCTACTAATTCAGGCCAGGGACCAAGTCTTCCTCAATCAAGACTGGAGAACTTAAAGGAACAGATGACGCCCATCCTTTCTCTTCATTCACCTCCTGCCAAACTAGTTCTGCAACTGTTAGATTCCATGGCAGCCTCCAGAGTACTGGTTAATTTTTTGCATTTTCACATAAGAATGTTACACTGGACCCTTACTGTAAAATGGTCGATAAGACATCAGCCAGTGTCAACTCCCATTCACATCACAGAGGTTTGTAGATGGCACATAGCATGGTGGATTCATGTAGTGGAAGTTTCCCAGGGCTGCCCTTTCATTCTTTCTTCCCTGAAAGCTACAGATGTCGACCAAGTGGGGGGGGGGGGGGCATTGCTTGGGAAGGACAGGCCAAGGCATGTGGACTCAAGACAGCCTAGAAATGGGAGCAGTCCTATGTGCATTGCAGGTGTTTCAAGATGTTCTCCCTCTAGTGATGGTAATAATTTAGATGGACAACATGTCAGTAGTCTAAGCTCCAATAGTAGCAGAAGAAAATATAAAAGACAATAATGGAAGATTTATAGTATTAAGGGGCTACTGGCAAGGGAGAAGGATTACATGGGCATGTACTTATATTCCACTGAAAAGTGTTATAATTGAGCTTAAGAAAACTCTGGGAGAAATAATCAGCTTTCAGCAAGTAATATTACTTATAGGTGGGGACTGAAATTTGATTTGCAACTGTGAAGATGTGTCTGGAGGACCCAGAAGGGAAAATATAACAAAGTTGGGTAGATTTTTAAAGAAATTTATGAAAACATTTGGCATGGAAGATGTCAATTCAGTGCTAGGAATTTACATACTATTCTCCAAGATACAAAAACTGGAATAGGCTAGACAGAATACACATTTCACAGGAACATGTGCATTTAATTGAAGATCTTGATACACATCAATAACGATTTCAGATCATGCAACAATAATAATTAAAATAAAAACACAGGGTAATGAAATAAAAATGAGACACTGACGCTTTCCCACCTATCTGTTGAAAAGAGAGGAATTTAAGGAATGGACAGTGGAAATTATTCAGGAGCTATTAGAGAAGATAGAAACTTCTTTTGAAAATATAGCTAGGAAGTGGGATAAAATTAAAGTAGGATTTAAAAATAGGATGGAAATAAAAGAAAGGAAGATATGGTTAAGAAGTAACAAGAATTACTTAGAGGGACTGACAAGTGTTAAAATACTGCAAAATAGGGGGAATCTCACAGAACAAGAAGAAAAGCAACTGCAAAAAGCTAAACAGAAAATAAAGGATTACCTCGATAATATGCATGAGTTTAAAAAGATTGCTGTTAAGCAACTGTTTTTGATAATAACCCTAGAGCACAAAAACTTTTAGCACAATGACTCAGGCAACAGAAAATAGAAAGGGCTTAGGGAGCATGTAACAAGGAGGATAACAAGGGATTCAGTAGAAGTATTGGACATACTTCAAAAATTCTATGAAAGTCTGTATAAAGCAGAGAAATATGGAAATCAGGAAAAGGTACAAAGGGAAATGTTTATGGAAAAATGAAATATGCCCAGGCTAGAGGGAGAGGAAGCTCAATTACTAACATGATAGGAGAAGATGAGATAAATATGGTGATGTATAACCAGTCTACAGGAAAGTCCCCAGGAATAGATGGTATTCCTGTGGAAGTTTGGAAACTAGGAGGGAAAAATTGATAAAGATCTGGAAGGTTTTGTTTAACAGCATTTTAAGAGGAGGAGAAGTACCAACATCCTGGAAGAAAGCAGTGGTAGCTGTAATAGCTAAAGAAGGCAAAAATCCATCAGATCCAGCTTCATACAGGAACATTTCAATACTAAATCATGATCATAAAGTGTTCATGTCTGTAGTGGCTAAAAATGGCAAAATTGATAGATATGGATCAATGTGGTTTTGTGAAGGGAAGCCAAACATTTGACAATATTAACAGAACAGTGATGATGAGGGAAGCAGAATGTAAGAAAATACCAAAAATACAACTGTTGTTGGTAGGTCTTGATGCAAAGAAAGCATTTGACAGAGTGAGCTGGGACTTTATGAGCAGAGCAATGGAAGCATTTGCATTTCTTGAAAAAATTATAAGGCTGATTAGGAGGATATATGAGGGACCGGAGGCGAAAATGAAAGTGGGTGGAGTCCTCTCTGATGATCTCTGCTTGAGCAGAAGAACTAGGCAGGGGTGTCCTCTCTCCCCTTTGTTGTTTGCATTATATTTAGAACCACTGGCAAAGAAAATAAGGGACTCAGAAAATTCAAGGATATAGTTGGTATGGTAGTGAAGAGAAGCTGGCTCGCATTGTAGATGACATTATTTTATACCTGACAAAACCAGATAAAGATATTACAGTACTACGGATCATATTGAGACAATTTCAAACTTTTTTGGGATACAAAATTACTGAAGCCAAAACAAAAGCACTAGCAGTAAAATATGTAACCACATACGAATTGGTTCAGCAATATTCATACTTATAGAAACATGATAAAATGAAGTATTTAGGGTTATGAATTAAAAATGTTACCGATGTGGCAGCTAAGGATATGTGGGAAGAGACCAAACAAAAGATAACACAAAAATTGAGAAAATGGAAGCTCTGTGATGTGGATATTTATAGTAAGATACATGCAGTTAAAATGTTTTTAGTCCCTTCAGTCTTATATACAGGTCAGGCATATTTTTATCAACCAAAGGAGAAGATGTAGTAACTAATAAAGATTTGAAGGATTTTATCTTGAGGGGAAGATGGCAAGAGTCAAGTGGGATAAGATTATTCTTCCAATACAACAGGGCAGATTGGGATTACCCAATTTGAATGGGTATTTCAGGGCAATACAGTTAAGGCTCCTATACATTGCACAAGCAGAAAACTATAACTTAAAATGGAAAGAGATGACTAAAGAACAGGGGGGAATTCAAGTAGCAGGGAGAGACTGGGATTTTGGATGCAAACCTTTAAGGAGACAACAATAATCATAAAGAATATTATATTCATAAAATAGCAGAAGGTATTCTAAGAACTAAGCCAATATAGGAATGGAGAAAGGAGATTCTGCCGATAGGGGTGACTGCAATTAGGGATATAGACAATAGGCAAAAGGAGGCAGGAGTAGATTGGAGAAAACTGGCAAAGGAACCAAGGTATTGGGAGCAAGTAACTAGACAGGGAAAGGTAATAGACTGAGAAGATGCTAAGAACTTATTTGGACTGCAGGTGAGAGATTGCCTTCCATATTAAGGACTAATAGAGTACAGGCAAAGAGAAAGAATTAGGGGAGTCCTAAACAAAATACCAGCACTGGTAGAGTTCTTAGTAGAATCTAGAACAGAAGTGGCCATTAAGAAAGGAATATTTAGTTGAGGATATAAAATATTGCACAATAACTATAAGAATCTATCGGAAGAGGTTAGGAAGAATTGTAAAGAGAGACTGGATAAGCAATTCACAAAGAGACAGTGGGGATACATGTATGTCTCCAAAATATGCAAAAAATCTAGAAGATTTAGGATTTTTGCTTGGAAATGTTTACATAGATATTTTTATACCCCAAGTAGACTCCAGATAATTTTTCCTCAGGTAGACAGCAAATGCTGGAAGTGTGACAGGGAAGAAAGAGGTAATTGAGAACATATTTTCTGGGAGTGCATTCAGTTGATGGACTTTAAGGATTCTCTGTGGGATGCACTGTCGGAGATGCTGAGTGGCATATTGGTGTGAAGAGGGAAATGATGTGAATTGCTTATCCACTCTCTCTTCACAATTCTTTCTAACCTCCTCTGATTGATTCTTATAGTTTTCATGCAGCATTTTATATGCTCCACTAATTTTTCCATTTTTAATGGCAGCTCCTGCTCTAGGTTCTACTAAAAACTCCACCAGTGCTGGTCTTTCCTTTAGCATCCCCCCATTTCTTTCGCTTTGCCTTTACTCTGATATCAATCCTTAATAAATAAGGTAATCTCTAATCTGCTGTCCAAATAATTTCCTGGCGTCTTCACATTCTATTACTTTTCCCTCTTTAGTTATTTGCTCCCAGTACCTTGGCTCCTTTACCAGTTTTCTCCAATAAATTCCAGCCCTCTTTTGCCTGTTATCTATATTCCTAATTGCAAACATCCCTATCAGCAGAATCTCCTTTCTCCATTTCCACCCTGGCTTAGTTCTTAGCATACTTTCTGCTACTTTAGAGATATAATATTCTGTATGGTTATTGCTGTTCTTAAAGCCCTGCATCCAAAATCCCAGTCTCGCCTTGTTTTTTTTGAGCTTCCTCCCTGTTTCTTCATCATCCCTTTCCACTTTGTATTATAGGTTTCTGCTTGTTCTATATACACAAGCCTTAACTGTATAGCTATAAAATACCCCTTCAAATCAGGTAACCCTAATCCGCCCTGTTCCACTGGAAGAATCAGTTTATCCCACTTGATTCTTGCCGACTTCTCCATCCAGATAAAGTCATTTAGTTCTTTATTAATTGCTACCCACAACTTCTCCTTTGGTTGATAAAAATATGCCTGACCTGTGTGTAAGACTTATGGGACTAAAAACATTTTAGCTGCTTGTATTTTACTATCCATATAACAAAGCTTCCATTTTCTTTGTTTTTGTATTATCTTTTGTTTAGTCTCTTCCCACATATCCTTAGCTGCCACAGCAGAATAATTTTAAATCCATACTCCTAATTATTTCATTTTATCATATGGATATTGCTGAATCAATTCATATGTGGGTACATAATTTAGCCCTATTGCCTTTGTTTTAGCTTCATTAAATGTTCCACAACTCTGTAATGTCTCTTTCTAGTTTTGTCAGGTATAAAATAATTCCAAACTGAAACAAAAAAGAAAGACTCCAAACCACAGACTCCAGAGACTTTTTTGGAAAACAAAAAAAGATTAAGTGCTTTTGTCCTCAAAAGAACTAGGACTTTTTCAGAATCTAACAATCTCCATTATCTAACCCCTTTTATACCATACAAACTTAATTAAATCAATTAATTAAATTACTTATTGTAATTAAACAATCCAAGAATTAAAAGATTTTTAAAACGCAGAGTCCACAATACATAATGTAAAACCATTGCAAAGTATTAAAATGGTAAAATTCTAAAATTTTAAATTAAAAATGAAAATATTGGTTAAAAACCAAAAACTGCTATCAGATGTTAAAATGCTTAGAGCTGACAATTGTTCCAGAGGGACTTTGTTTGTTTAAATTTCCTTTTGGGTTGCAATATGACAATGCTATGTACAAGGAACTTGTAGAAATGTTTAACCAGCATGGTTTAGAACTGAATAAGAAAATTGTTAAGTTTAGTGATGCTAATGTTTGTTCGTTGATAAAGGAGGTACAGAAACTAAATATGGACAATTACAAATGACCTAATTTTTGATCAATGGAGTGATTATTATTCTGAAGTAATTAGGAGAGTGGACCACAAAAGTGAAGGAGTGGTTCAGAGGAAACATAAAAAGTTAGACAGGGACATTAAACAATATGCAGATGTTAAAGCTTACCCCATAAAGGAAAATACAAAGGATAATATGCAGGGGAAGGAAGGATTTTTTAAACCTATGCATAATACCTGGACAAAAGATGAATCAGGAATGGAGGGGTTTAACTGGAGAACAATGAATTATGGTGATACATAGTATAAAAAGGTGATTTTTTTCACCACCAGGAGAGGAATTTCAGGGAAGAAAGGAATTTCAGAGATTCAGAACAGACAGGGAAAGAATTTCCCCCTGTGTATAATGAGAAGAGATGGAGAAGATGGGATTAATGGAAAGGGATGATGACAGGAAGATTATACATAATTGGATGGATTTAATATTTATAATTACATGGGTGCAATTATTATAAAGGATCATTTTCCCTTTTCCAAAAGGGGTTAAACTTTGTACCTATCCATAATTTCGATTTGGTTGATAGTTTGATCAAAACAAGATTATTTATTAGAAAACTTAATTTAGCAGTGTATTTTAAAGATAAAGAACCAGAGAGGCAAACAGAGAGTAAAACAATGAAGAAAAGTATTTTCAACCCTCCCACACATTCTATTTTGAATGTATTAGAGAAAGCCATTTTGATGATCTATATAATTTGCAAGTGAAATGTAAGAACATGAGAATACCTCCTAGTAATTTCAGTAAAAGAGAAAGGGGAATATACTAGCAGATTAAGAACGACAAGATGGTTTGTATAATGAAACCTGATAAAGGGGGAGGGATTGTTATATATGATTCCATGGAATATATTAACTCTCCAGCTGACACAAACATCCTTCAAAAAGGTCTCACAGAGACAGATAACTGGTGCCAGCACCACGGTTTAAAGCTAAATGCCAAAAAATGTATAGTCATACCCTTTGGCAAAAACAATGTGCCCACAAATTACCACATAGGAGGAAACCCATTAAGTACAGAGAAAGTTATTAGGGACCTGGGGACCGAAGTTGATAGCAATCTCTCCTTTGAAAACCACATTGCCAAAGTGGTTAGAAAAACCTTCTACATAGCTCACCTCACATCTAGATCAAGAGAGGTAATCATGCCCCTTTATTCATCCCTCATCAGGCCCATCATAGAATACAATGCCCCTTTTGGGATGTACCTTACCCAACACCTGCAGCAATTAGAAAGACCCCAAAAGTATCTCACCAAGAGGATCAAGGGTCTCAAACAGATGCCATATGCTGCTCGTTTAAAAAAACTCCAGCTCTACTCAGTTGCATACCGCCTACTTCGAGGCGATCTATGCCTGACATACAAAGCTATGTCAAATCCAGAATTAATGGACATGCTCCACCTCAGTAAATCTAAATCTCTTAGAACCACACGCTCGAGGGACTTGAACCTCAGCACAGAAATAAATAGAACTTGCTGGAGGGACAGGTTCATAACCCAGAGGCTCCCTTCGCTCTGGACTAGAATTCCAGTTCATGTGAGGCAGAGCACCTCACTGAATCTCTTCAAGAAGAATCTCGATAGGTGGATGGGGGATCGTAGGTTTGTTCCAGGGATTACTCCCGTGTCACTATTAGACAGAGGCACAGTAAACTAAACCTTAAAAAGGGCACAGTATACTCAAATCAAGGGGTGGCATAAGCCATACAGAATCGGGCTAGGCTTATAATTGCCTCAGGGCAGATAGCCTAGTATGAACCTATGAACCTACCATATCTAGTCACAGATGTTTAACATTTTGAGAGATGAAAGGACAAACACTATTCTTTCTATCAATTAAGTGCACAACAGTTATAGAAGGATAGATTCATTCCTGGAAGAATATTTTACAGAAGGAATGATTTCAAGGGATATATACATTTTTTTTAAAGTTACTAATCCAATGGTTCAAATAATGTTTGGCATTCCCAAGATACACAAAGATGTTCAGCATCCCCCTTTCAGACCGATTGTCGCAGCATATGGTTTAAAACTTACCCTATTGGGTTGTGCATTGACAAATGGCTGAAATGTGTTTACAGTAAAGCTCCACATCTTTTAACAGATTCTTGGGATTTTTTAGACAAGTTAAAGAATGATATTTGGAACAGGAATGATTTATTTTTAACCATTGATATAGTGGATCTTTTCACCTCGATCCCCAGAGATGATGGGTTGGACCGCTTTTTTAGAAGTATCAACACCTACATGGATTTTAATATATCCAAAACAATGCTTTTACATTATTTGATGGCCATAGTATTAGATAATAGTTATATATGCTTTGTGGGTGAACTCTTTAGACAAAACAAGGGAGTAGCTATGAGGGCATCCTGTGCTCTGATATATGCCAGCTTAGTTCTCTTTGACTGGGAAAATACTCATATTTTTCAGAGCCGTTTCACTAAATATATCAAATTATATTGTAGATTCCTGGATGATATATTTATTTTATGGAAGGGGAATGAAGAGCAAATGCAGAAATGTATGAGTTTTTGAGGTTTACTCATAAATACAATAAACTTGAAATTAATTTTTTGGACGTCCTTGTGGGACATACGGAAAAGGGTTTTAAATATAATGTTTTTAGAAAGGAGACTTTTAGCAACTCATATTTACATTTTTCAAGTTGTCACCCTTTCAAAAAAAAAAAAAAAAAAAAAAAAAAAACAACATTGTAAAGGGGCAACTAATAAAAGTGGTGAGGATGACATCCCATACGGCAAAATTATTGGGAGAGCTACAAAAAGTAGGGAACATGTTTTTAGCTAGAGGTTACCCTGGTAAACTCATTCAGGATTTAATTAATTATGTGTATAACCAGTGGGACATTAGATATGTTCCCCTCTTAGGGGTAGGTCTAACTAAGAAAGGAGAGACAATAATTGACATTAATAGAAATTATGAGAGAGGTCTTACAGTAGAATTCAGGACCAGATCTGATGACATTAGATCTATTGTAAGGAACAACTGGAATATATTGAAAATAAATCCAGAATTATATCAGTTCTTAGGGCCACACCCATGTTTTATAACTAAGACAGGATTAAACCTTAAGCAGAGCTTTGAGAGACATAAGGCAATGTCACAAAGCATGAAACCAGGTCTAGGAACCAAGAAATGTGGGTGTTGTAACCAATGTTCATACATTTTGGAATCTAAGAATATTACACTTGAGAACAGATCACAATCCAAAATAACTTTTTTAAATGGTAACTGCCAGACTATTAAAGTGATTTATTTAGCAAAATGTTTTACCTGCCCAATATTTTATTTGGGCAAAACTGATCAAGCATTAAGAAAAAGGATTTATGAACATCTTTATAATATAGAAAAAAGAATGAGAAGAATGCATTATTTAAACATTCAAAATCATGCCCTAGATTTCAGAAATTTACCTTTTCTATTTTGGACCATATAAAGGTAAATTCTAGGGGTGATGAAAGTACTTTGTTTTAGAGGAGAAGGAAGTCAAATGGCAGCTTAAATTACAAGCATGCTTTCCCCCTGGTATCAGCGAACACATTTCATTACAACCTGTATTAAACAAAAGAGCTATTATGTATAAGCAGGGAACTTTGTGAGTTTTAACATTTGATAGCAGTTTTTGGTTTTTAACCAATATGTTCATTTTTAATTAAACATTTTAGTATTTTACTGTTTTAATACTTTACAATGGTTTTACATTATGTAATGTAGACTCTGTGTCTTTAAAACATTTTTTAATTCTTGAATTATTTAATTACAATAAGTAATTTAATTGATTGATTTAATTAAGTTTGTATGGTATAAAAGGGGTTAGATAATGGAGATTGTTAGATTCTTAGATTCTGAAGAAGTCCTAGTTCTTTTGATGATGAAAGCGCTTAATCTTTTTTTTTGTTTTCCAATAAAGTCTCTGGAGTCCGTGGTTTGGAGCGTTTGTTTTTTTGTTTTAGTTTGGAGTTGTATTTAACATTCCACTTGTGTGTTTTAAGTGGTAGGTATAAAATAATATCCTCTACAAATAGAGCCAGCTTTTCCTGACTACCATACCAATTATATTCTTGAATTTCTGAGTCCCTCATTTTCTTTGCCAATGGTTCTAAATATAATGCAAATAACAAAGGCGAAAGAGGACACCCCTGCCTGGTTCCTCTACTCAAGCAGAAATTATCAAAGAGGACCACACCCACCTTAATTTTCGCCTCCGATCCCTCATATATCTTTCTAATCAACCTTATAATTTTCTCACGGAATCCAGATGTTTCAATCGCCCTGCTCATAAACTCCCAGCTTACTCAATCAAATGCTTTCCCTGCATCAAGACCCACAAACAACAATGGTATTTTCTTACAATCTGTTTCCCTCTGGATCATCAGTGCTCTGTTAATGTTGCCAATATTTGCAGCCCCTCCACAAATCTACACTGATCTATATCCATCAATTTTGGCATTACTTTTGCCATTCTTTTAGTCATTATAAATATGAGCCCTTTATAATCATGGTTTAGTATTGAAATTGACTTGTATGAAGCTGGGTCTCATGGATCTTTACCCTCTTTAGGTATTACAGCTACCACTGCTTCTTCCAGGATGCTGGTACTTCTATTAAAATACTGTTAAACAAAACCTTCCAGATCCTCATCAGTTTTTCTCCCTCCTAGATTTCAAACTCCCACAGGAATACCATCTATTTCTGGGGACTTTCCTGTAGATTGGTTATACATCACGATTTGTATCTCATCTCCTACAATCCTAACAGTTAGAAATTGAGCCTGATCTACCTCTAACCTTGGCATATTTAAATCTTCCATAAACATTTCCATTTGTAGCTTTTCTTGATTTTGATATTTCTCTGCTTTATATAGACTTTCATAGAATTTCCAAAATATTTCTAATACCTCTACAGGATCTCTTGTTACCTTCCTTGATATCAGTGACCTTCCTCTTATTTTTGAGCAATGCAGTAGATTGTTATACTTCATTGAGATGGAATCCCATGGTAAAAGTTAAGCTGTTCATGAGACTGCTAGCTCACATATTTCTTTGTTTTTTTTTTATGACACGTATAGATATTATATAAAAATCATAGTCTGATATTTGCGTTGGAAATATATGTCAAAGCAAAGAGTAGCAAATACCAGTTGAAACAAACAACAGCAAAACCCACAAGTGAAAACACTTTTTGTACGGAATCTGCTTTATGGAATATACACAGGTTTCTTTGTAAAATATACAATGACCTTTAAGGTTCTATAATGTCTGTATATTCATTCCTACATGACGTAGGTCCTACCTGTTAAGATACTTACTTGTTCCTTATTTACTAGTCCATAATCTTCATTTGGTGCCTAGATATTGCAAGTAGTCTCCCAAACACAAAACTTCAAGTATTTGTTCTTTTCCCTTAATAAATGCTATAGCTATGGAATTCACTACCTTTGTTGCTGCAAATGTTTTATAGTGCTAGCTTTCAAATGGTCCTCAAAACATTCATTTGACCATATTGCAAACTATGGAATGACTTACTATTGTCTGCAGTGAATTAACATTTGATGATATAGTTGCATATTTTTACTTTGATTATATCTTTAACTATGAACCAATTTAACATTTCATGCACAGAATCAACATGTTGCAAGTTATTTACTTTTTTCTTGTCTTTTTTTTTCCATAATAAATTTTTATTGATATATATTTTCCATATACAATAAAAAGTCACACACATAATTCACTACTACTACTATCAAAACTATATACAATATCTACATGAAATGCTTCCATATGAAAATCGTCATTATTCCAAAAAAGAAAACACCAGGGAGAGGAAAAAAAAAAAGACAAAACATTTGTAGAAGTAGTTTGCGTCCATACATATCATACACAGTTCCAAAACATTATTTCCTCCACATACACATCCAAACTTTAATGTATTCCTAATAACAGTATTATGCTAATATAATATTAAAAACCTTTTCAAATATTTTCGGGTTATTAATATTTTTGTTACTTTGTTTCAGGAGTAATTTATGTGCTAATATATGCTTTGTAGCCACAAGCTTAAAATTATCCCATAATGTCTTATCTGGTTCTAACCAATTTGTAGCTATATACAGCTTCATCAGCAAAAAAATATTCATACATATTATAGTTTGTGATCTAGAGAGCTCTCTTGGAGGAATATGTAGAATCATAAATTCCCATGATAACGTTGAACTTTGATAACCCATCTTTTGTAGTTGTGTTCTAAGAGAGTTCCAAAGTTTATATATACACTTGCAGTTCCAGAACAAATGAAGAAGATCCGCTGTTTGATTTGTGCAATATGGACAAGTTGGAGAATTCCTAGGATTGAATTTATGTAACTTAAGATGTGTATAATATGCATTATTCCAGATCATCAACTGCGTATACATCAACTTTTGAAAAGAGACCGATTTTATTGTTAAATCAATTGCTTTTAATACCTGATTATCTGCTACTGTCATTTTGTTTACCCAATACCCTGACAACAGAATTTTATCCTGGAATTTCAAGTCTTTGATTAATTTATTTGTTCTTGTTATAAATTTGACCTCCTGTTGGAGAGCCTGCCACAATTCAGAGCATTTATCCACAATTCCGGCTACAGGTTTAAAGTTTTCAAAATGACTCAGAGCAAGTTCTCTGATTTGTCTCATTATAACAATATAACTCTTAGGTAGGTTCAATTCCTGTCTAATTTGTGAAGCCGATAAATTAAATTTATTAAAAACCTCAATCAGAGTCAAATTAACTATTAATGGGGATTTACTAAGATCAATCAACTGATTATTTAGTTTAAAATTGGGATTCCTATGGAAAGGTTGAAAAACCATCATATATTGCAACAAATCTACGGATTGGAATACGTTTTGCAAAGATAACACATATGTTTTTATGTGGTCCATAATCCCATACTTTATCAAATTATTTTTACCCAAAAAGGGTAATGCTTTAGGATTTATATTCCGATCTAAAATATGCTTGCAATTCAAGACCACCCAAGTTGGTATCCATTTTGTACTAGTTACATCGTAATTAGCAATTCTTAAAATCCTATTGGCGTTCACAATTAGATAGTATACTTCAAAATTCGGTAACTCCAGTCCTCCTCTACTCTATGGGGTCATTAATTTCTCATACGATATTCTAGTTTTCTTTGGCTCCCAAATAAATTTAGCTAGATCTTTATGAATTTGTTTAAAAACTGTCTTTGAAATTGATACTTGAGCAGTCCTAAAGATATACAACATTCTTGGTAATATATTCATTTTCACTATTGATACTTTTGCCAATACCGGCAATCTTAAATTCCTCCATCTGCCACAGTCAGCTACTATTTGTTCCCATACTCATTTAATATTATTACTATAAAAATCCTTATTATCCGTAGAGAAGCTAATACCCAAATATCTGATATTTTCTTTACATGTTAGCTTCCCCACCAGGGACATTAATGAAAAAGGTTTAGGGGTTCTTAACGAGAAAATACTAGTTTTCTCCAAATTAATTTTGTAATTAGAGACTTCTGAAAATTCGTTTATAACATTTAATATCTTTTCACTGTCAGAAATTGGGGTTGTACAATAAACAATGAGATCATCAGCAAATGCTGACATAAATAATTTATTTCTATAAATTATTGGTGCATTATGATACAAATTTTGCTTAATATATAAAAATAGAGGTTCCAGATAAAGGTTAAACAATAAGGGGGACAAGGGGCAACCCTGACGTGTACCATTTTTAATCTGTATTCTTTTAGAATAACTCCTATTAATATATAACGTAGTATACGGATTACTATATAATATTTGTAGTATCCGAACAAATTCCTGGGGCATGTTGAAATAAGGTAACACATCAAACAAAAAGTTTATATCCACTCTATCAAATGCTTTCTGATCATCTATTATAAGGGCATAAATATTAGAGTTGTTTTGTTTAGCATACATCATCATATTATGCAGTGTAAGTGTGTTATCACTAGTTTGTCTAGTTGCCATAAATCCAGCCTGTTCCTTAGAAATAAGATGTATCATAATCTTTTTTAACCTACATGCTATAATGGAAGTTAGAATTTTCATATCCACATTTATTAATGCTATTGGCCTGTAATTGTCCAGGTTTTGGGGGTCTGATTTAGCTTTATGTATAAAGATTGTTTTTGACGCATTAAGGTGAGGATCACTAATTTTATTTCTGATTATATAGTTAAATACATGAGACAATACTTTACCAAAACTATCGGCAAACTCTTTATAAAATTCAACTGTCAAACCATCAGGACCTGGTGACTTATGTACTTTCATATGTTGAATTGCATATACTATTTCTTCTTCAGATATAGGTTTAATCAGATCACTTTGCAGACTCTCTTCTAATTTTGGAAAGTTAATTTATTGCAAAAATCTTTTATTCTGTTTATGTATAGACCTATCAATTTGACCCTCATATACCTTAGTATAGATTTTTTCAAAAATATCAATAATATCCTCAGTTTTAGAATACACTGTGTCATTACATTGTATTTCCGAAATATGTACAGTTGTTTTTGATTGATTTATAATTCTTGCCAATGCTTTTGATGGTATTTGAACATTATTGGCATATTTCACTAAACATCTATGCTCCTGATGTGTTAATCTACTATTATGCAGCAAGAAGAGATCCATTTGACATTTCAACATTTCCTTCTCTGTTTGAGCATTAAAGTTCTGAATCAGTTCTTTATCAAGTAGCTTCACTTTTGTTTCTAGTTTTTGAATATCATTGATTTGCAGTTTCTTATAATATGAGGCTTTTTGCAAAAGAAATCCTCTAATTAGAGATTTAACGATTGCCCATTCAATATCAGGAGTATGTTTCTGAAGCTTCATCCTATCTGTTAAGTCTTTCAGATATTTTACAATTCCATCTATTATATCCTTTTTATTTAAAAAATTTGGATTAAGTGACCAATTGTAACCTCTATGCATTCTTGTATCTTTTAAATCTTTAGAAAAACGTAACAAAATTTTTGAGTGATCTGATAGATAACGAGTATGTATAACCTCTACTGGTTCCAAATTTATTAATGCTTTGGATATCAAGAAAAAATCTATTCTAGACCACATTTTGTGACATGGTGAATACTTTTTTTTTTTTTTTTTCTTGTCTTAATATTTTATCAATAATCTTTGCATTGTAACATGCCTAAATTTAGATATTCAAATAAAAGATTATGGACTGATGTATTAAACTCAAAAACATAACATGTAACCCTTAAGGAGTTTCTCTCATTGCCCATATCAGACAATACCAGACAGCATGGTTGACATAAGCAGTCATTTCTACACCAGCAGCATTCCTGGCTACATAATGCACCAGATAACAAAAGTCATTTGACCAGGAGTACATTTATTTAAACACAACACACATCCCCTAGCTGTAAACCTGCTGACTCAAAAGTTCTCAGATAAGCTGACTATATTTCACAAACTAATTATTACAAGCCCTGTGGCCATTTTATATCCTATTGATATAAATTCCATGTTAAAGCTTAAACACACTATGTAGTATCAGTTTAATAGGAAAGTCTCAGGATGGTAATATAAATGAACTTCATTTGCAATCTGTACATTAGTACAACCACTGCAATGAACTCAAGTTCTGAAACAGCACCATGTGAACCAGACCATGCTTTAGTTTAGAATGTTCTCTTTCACAAGTATTTCTACAAGTACACATAGGGCAGGATTCACGAAGGCTTGCATGGAGTGTAAGAGACGTGCAACACTCCATGCAAGCCTCGCGATCCAGGAACAGCCCTAAGCTCCGTGTAAGAGACCAGCTAAAATGTCTCTTACACGGACTGGGTGTGGACATGCTAAATACCTCACATGCATCCGAAAGGTATGCAAATGAGGTATATTAGCGATCCACGAAGCAGAAACCAGTCCGTGTAGGAGACGTTTTAGCTGCAGAAATGTACTCAGTTGACAATTGAGTACATTTCTGCAAATTCCACAATGGAGCAATGTCAGCTCCAAAAAAAGGTTGCATATGACTCAGGCAGACTCAGGCAGCATGCCAATGGCCAAATATGTGGCCATTGGCAATACAACCCGATGCCAAAATGCTGTATAAAAACATAAAAAAGAAGGTTATAAACCCACAAATGTGGGTTTCATGCAATACATGGAATGACAATGCAGGGACCAGCAGACCAAAACCAACATGGCCACCGTGTAGTGGTTGCTAAGGGGGGAAGCTGAGTCTAAGACATGTAACTAAGCATTAGTAGGCAATCTCATGTAAATGAGGGTTTGGATACTGAATCTCACAATCACATAGCAAATGAGCACAGTCTGAGTAGTGTAAGAGATACATAAGGGGGAGGAATAGAGTAGGAGATAGGTGACATCACAGGGGGGAATGGTAGAAAGAAATGCAGTTCATTGGAGGCCAGTGTAACATGACAGATGACAGGCACAGATCATGGAAAGAGGTGTGCCACTAGATAAGTCATGGAGAGTCAAGAAATGGAAGGTGTACACTGTTACTTACACCAAAGTTTCTTGCTGGGCGTGCATGCGCATGTGTGTGCACCATGAAGCGCGAGTAGGACAGTGTGCGCGCGTGTAAGGCAGTCTGAGCATGTGGGAGCGTGTTGGGAGATGTTTAACACTGTTTGCGCTGGTGTGCGCGCGTGTAGGGCAGGCTGAGTATGTTAGAAGCTGTTGGCAGGCATGTAACAGTGTTTGCGTGGGTGTATGCGCATTTTAACCCGAATAAGTAGATTCTGAACTGTGTAAGCACGTGTGCGCGCGTGTAAGCCACTGTGAGCGTGTTTCAGATAGTATGCACGTTGCTCCCCCCTGAGGAAACAGAGAGGAAAAAGGAAGCAACAGAATTAATAGGAAGCTAGCAGGGATAACTGCTGAAGCTAGCAGGTGAAAACAATTAGAAGCAGGCAATTACACAGGCAGAATAGTAGCCCAGCCCAGCACTTAAAACTCTGCAAACAGTAGTGCAGGATGTTTCCCTTAAGAGACACTGCAAGACAGGAGTAAGCTAATAGAAGTGAAAACTGAAAAAGCTGAACTCAGAGCAGAAATGTTAGGGGCTGCCATAGCTGTCATAATGAGACATAGGCGACTTGCTGAGGGTGGTGACAATGCAGATGGTGCCAGACAACCCACAGTGAGGAGACAAAGAAGAGTGTACAGGCCCAGGGTCACCTACCATGGGTTACATGAGCTGGAGATAGTAGAGCACTATAGAGTGGACAGAGAGCTCCTGCAGCAAATTGTTGACCTGTGCAGGCCATGCCTCACACACAGAACCAACAGAGGGGAACCCATCCCAGTGGAAACCAAGGTATGTGTTGGCCTAAGAATACTAGCAACAGGTACCTTCCAGAGACCAACTGGTGATATGATGGGGATATCACAGGCATCAGCCTCCAGGGTACTGCACCAGTTCCTGGATGCCATGTCAGCACATGTCGGTGATCATGTATATTTCCCCAATGCCTGTGAGGTATTGGCCAGCAATATGCGTCTCTTCCAGCAAATAGCGGAATACCCTGAGGTACTGGGTGCAATAGACTGCATGCACATACGCATCAAAGCACCAGCCGGTGAGCGGGATAGGGCCTACATTAACTGCAAGGGCTTCCCCTCCATCAACTGCCAAGTCATGTGTGATGCCCAGGGCATAATAATGAATGTGTGTGCTGGCTGACCTGGGAGTTATCACGATTCCCACATCTGGCATTTGACGCAGCTGTACCAGACATTTGCCAATGGGGACATCCCACACGGACACCTAGTGGGGGATGCAGGTTATACACTGGAGCAGTGGCTGATGACACCCATCAGAAATGCACACACACCTGAACAGGAACACCATAATGAGGCACACACACAAACACGTAATGTAATAGAGCGTGTGTTTGGGCTGCTCAAGTCACGGTTCCGGTGTCTGGACACATCTGGTGGAGCCTTGCAGTACACACCAACTACATGTACCCAAATTGTCATGGTATGTGCTATGCCACATAATATGATCTTGCAAAAACAGCTGCAGCAGGACCAGCATAGGGCCGGCCCAAACAGCCCCCCCACCATTGCCAAGGCCATCACAGGCAGAGCGTGACTCAGAGGAGGAACAACCTGAGCCTGCCCCAGTAGGCAGAAGGAGGCGTGCCCAGCATGCCCTGGCCTTGGCAAAGAGGCAACGCATAGCACATACACTGGCTCAGTAGGAACCCTGGGAATGATACCCCTCTCTGACTCACTCATATAGTAACAGGGATGCCTAACATGACACAACCTGCTCTCAAACATGTACAGGGAGTGTAGTATGTGCATCCGACAGAGGCAGCCCTGCAGCACCACCTGAGGCATGATTGCCATGTGTTAAGCAATGTAACACCATCTAGTATATGCAAACATGAAGACCCTGCCTAACATCTCACCCTCACCAAGCATGTTGCCACACTATGAAGACAAGAAGACCAAGTACAATAATTGGCTGAAGTAATGCAGTCAGTCAAAGTGGAGCCAATGTGTTTCAGGCTGGGACGATATGTGGAGCTTGACATGATGCACCACCTGCTAGGGGTGGCATGCACCTATCAAGCCATGCCCCATGGGTACTGGCAAAGGCTGTCAGTACCCACAGCATGCCCTGAATAGGTAAGTCTCAAAACACAAACCCACCTTCATAGGTTCTACAAGGGATAAGAACCTAGATGTAATACTACCCCATGACAGATGTATAAACAGCAAGATGTGTGCAGTGTAAACGCACACAGTAAGGAGAATGTAGATACCAGTCCTGTAATAGAGAACTGGGCAAGGCTCACATCAGCACCCTAACACTACCAGGTCACATCTCATACTGTGCTGTACAGCTGCAAAACATGGAACAAGCTACAAAAGGAGGGTGACTAGCAAGAAATGGCAAGGATAACCACACCCCCATGTTGGTATCACAACAAGAAGCAGCATGGAATAGCCATGGTCAAATGCCAATGGCTAAAACTGCCTCACAGTATATAGCCTGCTGCGGACTACTGTCCTAATACCAGGAACAGCACCTGGCCTATGTCGGAATACATGAAAATATCAAGCCCCCCAAACCACATTATATTGCTTGACTGAAAATACCCAGACATACACAGGTAGCATTGTACTAGCACCAACACAGTAGGAGAAAATTACCCAGATTCCATAAACCAAAATGCCCAGGAACAATGTACTACTCCCACAAGAGGGGTAAGCATACTGGATGTGATAATCAGCAACATGTGTACTGGATGGCAAGATGAGAAGTGTACCCCTCACTGGTAAGACCAGACCATAGAGTAATCACACTGGCTATACACACCCTGACCCCAGTCCCTGGCCAGAATACCACAGTGAAAAACATGTGTAAAGTATAGGTTGCAGCCCTCAAAACTGATGTTGAATCCACAAAAGGCCCTGTGCAAGTGCAGAATATGGGACACACCACAGAACATGTTATATAGGCATTCCATGAACACAGCCAGGAATGCTTGGAGTATGCAGTCACAAATAACAACAACACACAATGCCATACACGCAGGCATCTGGCATGCTGGCCTCCAGCCATTACCAAACCATGCAAGAGAATGAGGAAGTTACCACATGATAGAGCAAACATAAAAAGGGAAGTAATCACTGACCAGTAGTATGGCAACAACATATGGCCACACATACAATCCACTAAGTCCAGCCACAACAAGTATAATCTGTGAATCCAGAGGCAATATGACGCCAGTACCAAGTACACAGACAACCACAACACCCCCCCAATAAATACAAACATATGTGATAGATGCATCCATGTATCCAAACCAGAGGTTGAGCTCCAACAACTCAGTACTGTCAACACTAGTCAGGAGGAGAAGGTAACCACATACACCACAAACCCAGTTCCACATAGACCTACCACAACTGTAAACCAAACACATAAACACAGACAAATATTCCCGGAGGCCTTAATTACAAACACACCACACCAACAGAAGCCACCAAACTAGATCACAAGCAACCACAACCTTCAAACATAGCACATGCAACAAATAGTACGCAAAGCTGGTGTGCCAAACAGTCACAGGCCCGAAGGAGAAACAACATGCCTGATACAGTCGTAATAGGTGTCTGTATAGGCAGACACACAGCTGTCCCACTCACCAGACTGAACAAGGGAAAGGGTAGAGTAAGCTGCTTGTAGGCTGCCACAAAATGGCACATAACACAAGTACGCAGGTCACCCCAAAGCAAGCAGAAATATGATGCACTCAATGTCCATGCTGGTGTGAATTACCTGAGATGTACCTCCCTGGTCAACATCAAAAGAGACATGGATGGTCCCTCCGAGTATGTACCCCAGGGCGGGATGACACTGGCTGTGTGCAGCATCCAACCCTCACCAAGAATGATGCCACAGTACAAACACAGAATGCTCATGTTTAACAGCTGGCACAGTTACAGCTGTCAGTCCAAGAGGGTCTAATGTGTGTCTGCTTCAGATGTCAAGCATGACAAGCCATGCTGCTGTTACAGGGATGGCTGTCAGCTGTTATCTGTGTGCATCTGGATACTGGATAAGGCCTTTGCCGCCTCCATAGAGCCGTATGTAGGCAAGGCCAAAAAGACTACCCACCACCCTAGAAAACATAAGTGGTAGTAAACATAAGGGTAATGCTGACCAATGCCAGATGTGTAAACTGCAATATGCATGCCCCTGAGGCACTTCCCATTATGGAGAACATTGATGTCTGTCCAGTGACAGAAGCCTGCTGCAAGCCTAGTGATAGCACACCAGCACTACTAGGTTATAACACATATCATGTGTTATGGCCCCAAAACCTGCACCAAAACATCAAAGGAGGGGGAGTATCCATATGCAGCACAGACACCCATATTGCCAGGTAACTGACAATGCACAAAGCAGCAGACACCACCCATGTGCACATAACTGTAGTCAAAACTGCTGTACAGTCTGTAGCATGTGACAGACCACACTCTCACACACAAGAACTCCACCCAGACATCCGAAGACACTGGACAGTATGAATGTCCCACCAAATACCAGACAAGGTACACACAAAGTACCACATAGGTGTCAAACCATTATGTATGCAAGGAGTAATCAGGGACCTAGGGACACAGGTCGACATTAATCTGTCATGTGACACCCACAATGCCAATGTGGCTATGAAGACTGTTGATACTGGACACCGTATCATGAAAGGATTCACATCAACATCAACAGTGGTCACTGTGCCGCTGTACTGTTCCCTTATCAGACCCATAATCTAGTACAATGACTCATATGGGATGTACCGTACGTGACACCTGCAGCGGTTCGGAAGACCTCATAGTTACCCCACCAACAGGATAAAGGGTGTGAAATATATGTCATATGCTGCCTGGCTGTAGACACCCCAGCTGACTACAGTCACACACTGCCTACACAGAGGCATTGTATGTCTGTTGTACAAGGCCATGTCCAACACAGGAGTAATGGACATGCTACACCACAGGAAATCAAAGCCATTGGAGCTGTGAGAGTCACAGATGTCAACCTCAACACATAATGAAATAAGATGTGCTGGAGGGACAGATACATAACCCATAGGCTCCCACACCCAGAAACAGGATCCCAATCCATGGTAGGCAGAGCCCCTCACTGACACCCCTCAACAGGAATATTGCCAAGTGGATGGATGACCGTACATGTATACTGGGGTCCCCACTGTGTCACGACCAGACAGAGGCACAGTGAAGAACCTCATAAATGGCCATAATTGAACATAGCAAGGGGTGGCGAAAGACACACACACTCTAGCTAGGCTTACTAATGGCCTAGGGTGTCTAGCCTACTATGAACCCATGAACCTATGAAGATACAAAACGTACAGGACACTAAGGATAATCACAAGGCTTACCCAACTGATGGTAGGAACCATGTTGGGCATCCACAGATATGCTCCAAATCACACAGATATTACAAACAACATACCAAACACACACACATATTGCTAACATACAACCTGTTAGTTGCAGTGCAAACCCCCCCCCCCCCGTGCAAAATACCTATCCCAGCAGATGGTCCCCTGACATTGCAGATGCTGAGGTAACAGCCATCATCTGCAAAGCAGAACACACAGCAGCAAAGGTATGTGATGGTGTCCTGTGCTGAGGCCAACATGGACCCCAAGAACAATGGAATGCCAAATCACACTACTGGCCAATGTCAGCCTTACCACAGGATATGTTCCCAAAGAGCAGTGTACAACAACAGTGGTCCATCACAACAAAGGTGTTGCCTGAATGGATACTCCAAAC
Organism: Protopterus annectens; assembly: GCF_019279795.1. Lineage (NCBI taxonomy): Eukaryota > Metazoa > Chordata > Ceratodontiformes > Protopteridae > Protopterus > Protopterus annectens. The sequence continues at coordinate 861,629,292 of NC_056739.1, forward strand.
TACCACCCCAGGATCCTGACAAGCTTGTTCTGCACAGCTATGGAAAGGATCAGTATGTACCGCAGACAGAAGGCTATTGTGGACCTACTGATACTGGACCCTACACACTGTGGCTGTTGTAACTGCAGAACCGGCCCCTAAACATGTCTGACCCATTTGAAGCAGTCATTAAGGTCATTGATGAGGGCTATGTGGTCCACACAGCATAGCTGGACCGTGCACATGCTTCTAGACAATACCGTACGTGTTCAGTATGGATATGTTCACCAGCTTAAATATACACCCCTATGTCAGTACAGGGGTTGCAAAGCAAACCAAGGACAGAACTGACATGGTCAGACATGCCACATCCATGTCAGACTACAAAGCGGATATGAGTGGCATCCCACAAGGCCTGGTCTTGGCCCCCCCACCCCCGTTCTGTATACATGTCCCATAGGTATAGGCCAACATGGAAGGACTGTGACTGAGCATGTATGCAGAGGAGTACAAACAGCCCACCATATCCGACCCCCAGCTGACACAAGCAACCCACAAAAGGGCCACCTACAAACAGACAACTTTAGCCATAGCCATGTCAGCAAGCTAATTGCAGAACTGTGTATAGACAACCACCATGGATATACAGTAAGTGCCCACAAATTACCACACAGGTGTTAACCCATGAGGTACCTAACATGTAATGTGAGACCTGGGTACAAAAGGTGATAAATATCCTGCACTGGACAAACATGTGGCTGTAGTGTTCGCAGAAACATGTACCATATACCCACCCAAACATGAAGGCTGGCAGATGTAGATAAGGGGAACTCACTGTGGCTCTGCAGCCATCCTCCATCAGCATCACAACTGACTACAATAGCCCCTGTGGGATATACCACAGCAGACACCTCCATCAACTGTAAAGTCCACAACAGTACCCCACCAGGGGTAGCAAAGAGCATGAACAGATGCCATGTGTTGCCTGAGTAAACAAACTGCAGCCCCACACACCGCCATCCTTCCCAGCTACAGGAAAGCTGTGCCTGATGTATGAAGCCATGTCCAACCTGGAATGAATGAACATGTTGCACCTTGTACAATCTGAATGGCAGTGAGCTATGCACATAAGAGACCTGAACCCCAGCACTGACATACATAGGACAAGCTGTACAGAATGATCCATAACACAGAAGGCACCCCCACGCTTCAGTAAACTCCTGGTACAGGTCATCCAGAGAGCCACATATCGACACCCCTCAAGAGGCATCCTGATGAGTGTATGGGAGATGGTAGGCTACCCTGGGTATCACTGTTATGTCAGAGTTAGACAGAGGCACAGTATACTAACCATGACATATGTAATGGCAAACTCCAGTTACAATGTGTGTCAAAGGACAAACACACCCTGTGACTAGCATCAGAAATGGCCTAGGGAACATCGCTAGTGTTTGCCAATGTCCACCCATGTTGTGGAATACACTAGCAATGTTGGACGAGCCTGGTGTAGGTAGTCCACATCTGAACATATTGCAACATGGTCATATGTGCACAACTGGCCCCTACACAGTCTGTTGTGCTCACTATGAAGATGTCAAGCAGTCATAGGACTAAAGCCCAGGATACTGTCCACCACAGTGAAAGTACCGAACCAGTACACTATACGGTACTACAGTGTTAGGTCATTATGAAAGTATGTTGAGAACTGTCTGCAAAGTATCCCATGCAATCCCTGCAGGCACAGTATAATCCCTGTTGTGGCAGACACGAAGCAGTTGGCCAGTTAGTACACAACATGACACCCAACACACAATCATAAACGTGGATATTGTCGAAGTTCACACACACCCAAATATGTGGTGGACTTCAGAGTGCAACATATGGAAAGCTCACACTGGGCATGCTCGCACACTTTGATAAATGAGGCATATGTCAGACAACATGCCATGGAAAGGCTGAACTGGGCATGCTCACACACTTAGGCCATATCTCCGTTTAGCAGTTGGCCACACATATCTGGTATTTGTACGTGTCAGTCCAGGAACCAACCACAACACAGCAATCAGCCCAGTGCACACAGAAAATGACCACAGAGACATAAGTGATATAGTGGATCGCCGTCATATGCAAACATCTTCCACAGATACACAAGTTGGTCATAGGAACAGGCAATGCTATGGCAATAAAGACCTGCAAACAGTAGAACAGCACAACAAATATTGTGCATCCGACAATTTAACATATGGGTGTAGAGGTCAATACTAGGCTTCTTGCCCCAGGGAATGACAGCTCAGCCAGAGTGTGCTTGGCATCTGCATCCCCAGGATAGTAGGCTACTGTGCCACTGTAAAGTAGGTCACAGAAGGCAACATGTGAGGCTAGTGAGCTGTGCCTCTGTCAAGCAGGGGCACCGTGGAGGTCTCAGGGATTGAATGTGCTAAGCCACAGCCATGTTGTCGGTGTGTGCTGTGAGAGGGTTGCTGAGGATCTCTGACAGTAGGTGTCCATCAATAACAGACTGAGGGGAGCTCTATCTGCATTCTCTGGATGATTCCACTGTCAACACTGTGTTGTAATGAGTATGTGTGAATGAAGTGCCATGCCGGAACTGTCCACAGATGTCCTCCCTCTGTGGGCTACAGCTCTGCAATGTATTAGGTCACTCTGTCTGTTGAATGGCGCATATATGGCTGGTGTACAGCTGACAGGTGTCTTGTTGTGGAGCAGTCATGGGTATATATGGGATAGCATGACCAATGCAAACTGTACACATGCTCATAGGATGCAATTGTCAAGGATTATGCTGAGTGGCCAGTATAGTCCTCCAGCATGGGTCCTCTGAAGTCATCCACCCCAGTCTACACAAGTGTAGAGTCTGCTTGTGCTAAACACAGTTTGTGTGCAGTGACAACCTTGCCTGGGGGTGGAGATGAGATATGGATGTCCAGGGAAAGGTGGGTATGGTCAGATATCAACAATGGTGGTCTACCTCTGGTGTGGAACAGTGAGTACCCACGTTGCAGATGGACAGGTGCAATATGTATTCACCCATGTGGCTGTGGTGTGTGGTTCTGCCATAGCACATGGACCCACAAATTGTAGTGGCTGTAGGGTAAAGTGGTAGAGGCCTGAGTAGTTCTCACACACAATATGCCTGCACCTGATGTTAACAACTGGAATGGTGTATGTGAATATCTGCATATCCTGGCACTGTTCCCAGGGAAGCTAAGTGTGTGTCCTGGATGTGGGTGTGATGTTCTGGACTGGTTGTGTTGTGTGTTACAGGTCCTATGGTCCCAAAGCATGGTATAGAACATAACCTGCCAGTGCGATGTGCATATCTGACCCTGACGTAGGTGGCTGCAAATGCATATATATGCTATCCCCCACCTGACAGGTAGTACTACATCTACATACCTCTGTAGAAATAAAGATGTCAGCACCCTAGAAATACTACAGGTGCAGAACAGATGCCCAGTAATTCGGATAGTGCACTCTGCTAATGCGTCTCCCTCAAGTGTCATAATATAGTTAGGTAGGGGTTCGAATCCTGCAAATGCTCAGTGTGTGTGTGGGTGAGTGAGGTTTGTGTGTGTGAAAGGCTGTGAGAGGGAAATGTCCCTTTTGGCAACTGGGAAAACACAGGATGCACATTCCCCTTACTAAACACTGATGATGTCAGCACCCTATAAGTACAGCAGGAGAAGGGAAGCCTCCCAATAATGCGAATAGCGCGCTCCGCTAATGCATCCGTCTCGAGTGTCATAACATAGTTAGGTAGTGGTTTGAATCCTGTAAATGGCAAGTGTGTGTGTTTGGATGAGGGGGGGGTCAGTGTGTGTGTGCAAATATGTGTGAGGGAAATGTCCCTTTTGGCAACTGGGAGAACACACTACAGGATGCACACTCCCCTTTCTAAACACAGATGATGTCAGCACCCTATAAGTACAGCAGGAGAAGGGAAGCCTACCAGTAATGCGAATAGCACGCTCTGCTAATGCGTCCATCTCGAGTGTCATAACATAGTTAGGTAGTGGTTTGAATCGTGCAAATGGCAAGTGTGTGTGTTTGGATGAGGGGGGGCAGTGTGTGTGTGCAAATATGTGTGAGGGAAATGTCCCTTTTGGCAACTGGGAGAACGCACTACAGGATGCACACTCCCCTTTCTAAACACAGATGATGTCAGCACCCTATAAGTACAGCAGGAGAAGGGAAGCCTCCCAGTAATGTGAATAGCGCACTCTGCTAATGCGTCTCTCCCGAGTATCGTAATGTAGTTAGGTAGAAGTTTGAAACCTGTAAATGGCATGTGTGTGTGTTTGGATGTGGGGAGTTTGTGTGTGTGCATTTCCATATGAAAAACATGTTAGTTTTGGCAATCAGGAGATCACGCTACCTGATGCACATTACCCTTTCAAAATACTGATGTTGTCAGCACCCTATAAGTACAGCCAGAGAAGAGGAACTATCTATAAACCGAATAGTGCACTTTGCTAATGCGTCTCTCTCACGTGTCATGATCTAGTTAGGTAGGGGAATGAATCCTGCAAGTGTGCATGTGTATGGGGGTAGTAGGGTGTGTGTAAATGCAAGTGTGAGAGAACAGATCCTTTTGGCAAATACTACAACTCTGCTAATGCGTCTCCCTCAAGTGTCATAATATAGTTAGGTAGGGGTTCGAATCCTGCAAATGCTCAGTGTGTGTGTGGGTGAGTGAGGTTTGTGTGTGTGAAAGGCTGTGAGAGGGAAATGTCCCTTTTGGCAACTGGGAAAACACAGGATGCACACTCCCCTTACTAAACACTGATGATGTCAGCACCCTATAAGTACAGCAGGAGAAGGGAAGCCTCCCAATAATGCGAATAGCGCGCTCCGCTAATGCATCCGTCTTGAGTGTCATAACATAGTTAGGTAGTGGTTTGAATCCTGTAAATGGCAAGTGTGTGTGTTTGGATGAGGGGGGGGTCAGGGTGTGTGTGTGCAAATATGTGTGAGGGAAATGTCCCTTTTGGCAACTGGGAGAACACACTACAGGATGCACACTCCCCTTTCTAAACACAGATGATGTCAGCACCCTATAAGTACAGCAGGAGAAGGGAAGCCTACCAGTAATGCGAATAGCACGCTCTGCTAATGCGTCCATCTCGAGTGTCATAACATAGTTAGGTAGTGGTTTGAATCGTGCAAATGGCAAGTGTGTGTGTTTGGATGAGGGGGGGCAGTGTGTGTGTGTGCAAATATGTGTGAGGGAAATGTCCCTTTTGGCAACTGGGAGAACGCACTACAGGATGCACACTCCCCTTTCTAAACACAGATGATGTCAGCACCCTATAAGTACAGCAGGAGAAGGGAAGCCTCCCAGTAATGTGAATAGCGCACTCTGCTAATGCGTCTCTCCCGAGTATCGTAATGTAGTTAGGTAGAAGTTTGAAACCTGTAAATGGCATGTGTGTGTGTTTGGATGTGGGGAGTTTGTGTGTGTGCATTTCCATATGAAAAACATGTTAGTTTTGGCAATCAGGAGATCACACTACCTGATGCACATTACCCTTTCAAAATACTGATGTTGTCAGCACCCTATAAGTACAGCCAGAGAAGAGGAACTATCTATAAACCGAATAGTGCACTTTGCTAATGCGTCTCTCTCATGTGTCATGACCTAGTTAGGTAGGGGAATGAATCCTGCAAGTGTGCATGTGTATGGGGGTAGTAGGGTGTGTGTAAATGCAAGTGTGAGAGAACAGATCCTTTTGGCAAATACTACAATACACCAGATGCTGCATACTCCCCCAGTAAACACAGGGGATGTCACCACACTATCAGCACAGCTAAACAGGGCTAGTTGGCTAGTAATGCCAATAGTGTGCTCTGCTACTGTGTCTATTACCATTCAGAGTACAGATAGGTATGTTTTGGTAACCCACAACTGCCACGTGTGGTTATGTCACACAGTATGACCTTGTGTGGGTCTTTGTACATAACAATGCATGCCATTGCCTAAACCAGCAATGGCATTGCACACATGATGTATGTGTGTGACACATACACATAAATACCTGTGACCTGCAGTAGTTACCATGTCTGACACATGCCTCGAGTGGATAAATGGTATTTGCAAAGTATACCAATATGACTGTGTCTTAGTGTGCAGGGTCCGCACGTGGTATGTCTCTATACAGTGTGGGTGTCTATGGTGAAATACCTACAGCAGGGGATACACATCTGGTCTGGGCCATATAGTGTACATGTAGTCGATGTACGGGTGCTGCATGTTCCCACCTGTTGTGGTAGTGGTAACATGTCATTCCACTGCAATTCAGTGACCACATGCTGTGAACCCTTCAACTAGTGTGTTGTAGCTACAGTAATGCTCACACACAATGTTTGGCTGGCTGCAGTCCAGCCATATAAACACAGTTTTTGAGACTGTCATATTGCCAGTGTTGTTATGGAGGATAGGTGGTCTTCCTGCGTATGGGAAGGTTGTGTGTGCCAGGCTATGAACCAGATGGCAGTCCGACACACTGTTAGCTGCACATGAGTAGGCCCTGATGGTTTGTGCTGTGCCAACAACCTGGAGGTGTGTGTATCTGTGTTACCTTGGGATACCACCCCCTATCCATGTGTGTTACATGTGTAGGGGACGACAGGCATGGTATGGGGCATAACCTGTCAGTGATGGGTAACACCTGTGAGCCATGAATCATGAATCTGGTACTGCACAGACATTGCAGTTCACCGTGCTGAGGGCAGTGTCTGGTGCATGCATCTTCCGGTGTACACTGCTGTTGTTGTGTAGCAGCACTGTTAGTGTCCTAACCTGTGTGATACCCATGGAGGTGGATATGTAAACCATGTCCTGCAGCATAAGGCAGTATGTGTGTACCAAGGAGCTTTGCCATTATACATCGGGCCATGGGTGTCATGTGCAAGATGATCCTTGCACATCATTGTGGCTTCCCTAGCATGTAAGCACACGTTGACAGCCAGTGGATACCCTATGAATGACAGTGAAGACTGAGCATAATGTAGACATACAACACCCTTCCCACATATAGTGGTAGAATACCTGGTGAGGGTATGTTGGCAACCAACATCAGGCTCATACTGGCCTGTGCCACATGCTGAGAGATCCATTCTATGTTCCCTATCATGTAGTCCAGGGAGGTATGTCTCAGGCAGCCATACTGGCATGGTCAATGAGTGAGTCATATGTGTCCATGCCTCTGACTGACCTGTATGCATGTGTTCTGTGGTGGACCATAGTGCCCCTGAGGCATATCACTGTGACCTTCACCAGATACAGCCTGTTGAGCAGGACCCCAGTGCAGCACACAAGACAGGTACCTGACACGTCTGTAGCAGGTGTGTTGTGTAGGCCTACAGGCTGTGAGTGTGTGGCACAGGGGATGTGCGTGCCATGTGTGGCATGTGCTCTGTTCCAATGGAACATATGTCTGTGTGCCAGCTGCGGAGGTGTGTGATGCCCAGGCAGGCTGCTATTCTGAGTCCCCACGTATGCCCCAGTGTGTTCAGCATGCTGTCAGTGCATGTCAATGTCTGACTTGTATTGTAGTCACTGTAATATATTTTATTTATTTATTTATTTATTTATCCTACATTTGTTGACTGGGATAGTCCGACTGGATGCATGTCCATTTCCAGGGGAGGCCCGTGGAGACAAGCTACGAAGGTAGCAGATACAGCATTACATAATACTAGCATTACATATTACAAACAGATTATTTACAGAGATTACATAAGTAAGTAAGTCAAACATGTTCCACAGGTTAATCTTAGTCCTGAGCACAAGTCAGGATTAAATTAAATTACACAGTAAAGTGGTTCACAGATTTTACACATTCGAGTTAGCCAGGCTTGATACATTGTCATAGCCAGTTAAGTGACAAATGTTGTTTGAGTCTACTGTTACATTGACCTAAGGTGGACAGTAGGGTAATATCAGCTGGAAGTGAGTTCCAGGATCTACTTACAGGGTTTGCAAAGAGAGAATCACCGGCTGTGTTATTAAACTTGCTAGTCTGAATTAGTAATTTGTTAGAGGATTGAAGCGGTCTAGGATTGTTATAGGGGGTGATAATATTTGAAGTGCAGGAGTATTGTCTGGATTATAGAGGATTTTATAGGCCATAATCAGTTGGTTATACTGTATTAGGCTGGGTATTGCAAGCCAACCAAGCTGATTTAGATTGATGCAATGATGTGTCCTAAAAGGCAGCCCAGTGGCAAACCTGGCAATGTGGTTGTAGCAAATTGAGTGTTTGTTAAGGACAGTCTTGTTCATATTCGAGAGTGGAGGGGATGCATACAGAAGGGTTGAAACAAGGTGTGAGCGAGCTATGGCACCTTTAGCTGGAGGGGCTAGGAAGGCTTTAATTCTGTAAAGTGACCCTAGTTTTGTATTGATGGCTTTGATAATTTGGTTAACATGTAGGTCACATTTGAGATTATTGTCTATGATGACACCTAATAGTTTAGTAGATGGGTCAGGGGAGATTATTGTGCCATCAGTTGATGTTATGGTAATGGTGAAAGCGGTAGACTTACGTGTTGGTGCAATAACAGCAGTTTAGTTTATTTGGGATTTAGGATCAGACGATGTTCAGAAAGCCAGTTTTCTATTGTATTAAAGGTGGTCTGGGTAGCTGACTATAACTCTACTGGAGATGTGGCTGAGCAGATCAGAGTAGAGTCTTCAGCATATTGGATACAGCTGACTTTTAGGATGACAGTATAAAGGTCGTTAATGAAGATGGAGAACAGCAAGGGCCCTAGTATAGAGCCTTGTGGTACTCTGAGGGTGTTAGGTAGAAGGTTAGAGAGTTTGTTCTGCCAGAGGCCAGCCTGCTGTCGACCATGCAGGTAGGATTGAAACCATTGGAAAGCTCCAGTATCTAGACAGTGTTTGCAGAGTGTGGAGTACAAGTTGGTGATCAACCATACCGTATGCCTTGGAAAGATCCAAAAAGAGGGCTGAGGATATATAATTAGTGTTGCGAGTATGGTTTATGGTGTTAGTAAAGGCTAGGAGACCTGAAGTAGTGCTGTGATGAGGACGTAAGCCATGCTGAGTGTCTGCCATAATGCGATTTTGGATTAGGTGGTGCATGAATTGTCTATGACGAAAGAAGTTTCCATGATCTTTGCAAGTGGAGAGAGTATAGCTATTGGCCTATAATTGGAGAATTCAGTAGAGCTGCCTCCTTTGTGAAGTGGGATTACATATGACATTTTCCAGATGGTGGGAAAGTTAGATTCTACCATGGTTCGTTTGATTACCTTTGAGACGGGGTAAGCAATAGCATCATCTGGTTTTGATAGGTACTCGGCAGGGAGTTGATCAGCAGAAAGTGTAGTGGGTTTCACTGTTTCAATCAAGGTACGGAGAAGTGAAGTGGCGACTGGTTGGCAGCTGAATGCAAGTAAGTTTCTAGGGGTGCTACTTTCAGGACCAGGGGAGCTAGGAGGTAGATGGCTAGCTAGGGCCTGAAATGTCTCAGTAAAGAACTGGTCAAAACTATCAGGAACATCTCCAGGGGTATTATCAATAGTAGCAGCAGGGATTGGGGTTGACGTTTGTCCAGGATGTAGTATATATGACATGCCACCTGACAGAGTATGGCATTACTGGTTTCAGAGAGACCAGTCCCCAGATTGGCTGTGTGGTGGCATCCCACACATGTGTTGTACGTTCCTGGCCAAGGGTGATGGCTGACTGCATGCATGTGGCAGCTGTGACATTGACACATGACTCACATAAACCACAACTGGACCATAGAGGTGATTCACAGGTTACCTTTGCACATGCTACCCTAGTAGTTTGATTGCCATGGTGAGTACCAACACATAGGGCCAATGGGGAACAACATACTGAAGGTGTGTATGTGTGGGTGTACCGCTACTGTTTCATAGCACTGACATATATGACTGCACACGTGGGTAAATGCCAGGTAAGATATGTGCAATGTGTCACAGGCAACGTACATGCATACAGGGCAGACAGTGACGTTCTGTCATGTGTAAAGTTGACATACGTATCATACGCTATGCAAATGTCACTAGAAGTCTACAGAAGCACTGTAACTCTGCATTGCAGGTGTAAGCAGTGTTCCAGGGAACCCCAAGCGAACATGCATGCACACAAAGCTACAGTAAACAGGGCCGGAAGTAGGGCATTGTACAACAAAGAAGGGGTAACAATAACAGTAAGTAACAATGCAAATATGTAGGCACTATCAACATGTACCCAGGAATACACAGCGCAGATGCCCATGGTAGAACTGATATTATGTCATACTTATTTGTGATTTGGATTACATTGGTACTGCACACATATCTACATGCGCGAACATCCACATGGCATAGTCATTGTGGGCAACTTGACACCATTACTGTACATGTCCACCATTGCATATCACTACTTGCATTAGCTTTCTCCCTGTGCTACCCATGTATGCGGCTATCTGTTGACATCCTTACCACTGGCATGCAATTATGTGCAGCTGTTATACTTTGGTATATACTATGGGTGCAGATAACAATTCAGGACATTCATACAGTTACTGCAGCATGCATGCTGGGATAAACACACAGTCATAGCAGCACACTGTACTGTTACCAACATGATACTACTAATACACTTCTATGTAGTCACCCTGTGCATCAGCAACATGTTTACCTGTTCCCGCAATGATGTTGGAGATTGCAGGAGGTGGCACAGTGTCATCATATGCACAGGGTGTGGATTAGGTATGCCTGAATCAGCCACTGATACCACCAATTGACATGTGTGTGTATGTGTGTTGGTGAGGGGCAGCAGTACAGGGTGGGGCAGTGTTGGTGCAGTGTGTGCGTGTATGTGGTCGCCCTAGGTGTTAACATTTCGCATGTGTGTATGCACGCACACAGTTCCACCTCATGGCTGCCATATACAGGGGTCTGTGGACAGCCACAGACTGCACCTGGCAGGCCATACAGATCAGTGTCTGTGTGCACGGACATGGTACCTGGGCCTGGCAGGGGTGCTATGGACCGTATCCAGTACTAAGCCAGACTGGGTACTGTCATCAGAAGCGGGAGTGTGTTGACTGGACACAAGTCCATGTTGGGACTGTCCAGAGCCACGTGCACGTGGTCTCCTGGGGCATTCCGATGACAGCACAGACCCAGCATTGCTGGGGCTGCTGCTGGCACTATGGGGGCGTGCGCGAGCCTGTTGTCATCCGCGCAGACTGCCAGCTGCTGCTGCTGCCGGCATACGACCACGTCGACACCGCAAACACCCACCATTGCCCTGGCTCATGGACATCTGGTTGTGGAACTGCTGTAATATGTCCCAACAATGTCTATTACGGATAGCATCCGCAATGTCACGCATACTGTCTGTCATGGCTGTGCGACATGCTCTCAGCTCCCTCAGACCCTGTCTGGTGTACCTTTCCATACGTGACTGTGCCTGCATGACAGTCCAAAACATAGCTGAGGTTGACAGTCCTCTTTGGGCACGTCGGCCAGAGGCAGTACGCCCACGGATGCTCCCACGAGAACCCATGGGCAACTGTCTGTGTGGTACCATCGGAGGACCCTGCCCATGGCTGCTGTATGGGGACGCATGTGCCACAGGTACCACATTACCCTGGTCTATGCCCACTGTATCCTGTCCATCACCTAGGGACAATGGTGACAAAGGATGTACAGGCAGGATGACTGTGCACAATGATGGGGTTGACAGCTGTGTACTGTCAATTGGCTGACCAATGGCAGACCCTGACACACCTTCCTGTACCATTACACAAATATCATCATTACCAGTAGCCGTGGCACAGGATTTAGGTTCCCTGCTGCAGGTCACCAGAGCAGCCCCAGAACCTGTGGGAGGAAGACAGGAAACACAGTTTACAGTCTCCAGACATTGTTACCAGTGATGCACTTATACACACATGCACACATGCACACGTGGACACATGCACACATGGACACATGCACACATGGACACATGCACACATGGTCACATGCACACATGGGCACATGCACACATGCACACGTGGTCATGTGTACACATGCACACATGCACACATGGACACAGGCACACATGCACACGTGGACACAGGCACACATGCAGAGATGCACACGTGGACACAGGCACACCTGCACACATGCACACATGGGCACAGGCACACCTGCACACATGCACACATGCACACCCTGCAGTATACACACAGAGCACTACTGAGTTACACTACTGTTACTAGCATTATCAGGACTATTATAGGTTATGTTAAACACACTCACCAGCATGGATGGCCTGCCTTGCTGTAACCCTGGAGGGACCTGCAGAAATGATGAGATTAATGTCAGTGGGCACAACTATGCCATTGATATTGCATATGATACAGTGTACAGAACAGTCAAGTGTACATATGGCATATTACCTGCACGCTCCATGTCGTGCTGCTGTGTGAAACCAGCCTCCATCATAATGCAGGTGTACTGCTGTTGGTGTTCCGGGGCTGGAGCCACAACACTTAGGAGTAGCCCCTCCAGTCTGGTGAGGGGGGGATGTGTGGCCACCCCACCTCCTGTGGCGACCTGTTGCCTGTGGATATCTGATGCATGCTGACGGACACTTCGGATTAAATCACTGCAGTGATGTCGTACCTGCTCATATGTCCTGTTATGCGTGCCAATATCATTTACCCTATGGACAAGGTCTTGCCACAGTGCAGCCCTCTCCTGCTGATTCTGACTGGTGCGGGAAAACAGGATGTCATACTCCCGCACCAGGCTCTGGTGGATCTCCTCATCTTCCACCACAGAGTAGGCGGGGTTACGCTGATGCACCATCTCCCTGGAAGAGAACACAAACAGGATATCAGCAGACCATGTCAGCAATATATGGCACACATACTATACATGATACTCATGTGTAGTGATATACTACTACTCCCATATGTTGTATGTGTGTGTGTCGTGGTGGATACACAGGTACATGGCCAGATATCAGTGCTCAGCCAACACCTGTGCAACAATACCTGCCACATTCCACACAACATAGTAGCATGCCCCATCGGTCAGCACACACTGACAGGTGCAATGCACAACCTCACTCTGGGGGTTCAACCCAAGGTACTGTATGTGGGACACCGTCCACTACTGTGATGTGGACAGAAGTTACTCGGCCTGGATATAAATATCCCACCACCACCACCAGCACAGTAGACTACTTTGATATGTATGTGATTAGACAGTTATTCACTTGCTGGGACTGAGATGGTATCCATGCAGCACACTGGGCCAGTGGAAGCCACAAGCCACACTGCTGACCCCTTTGCAAATGCTTACCACGGACATGCCACAGATTGCATGGAACTTGCACACACATTTCTAACCCAGACCCTATGCACAAAGGTTAGGCATCCTGTCCGGTGGACCCCAGACAGAGGCAGATTGTATAACAATAGCAGGAGGCTACTGCAGGACAGAGCACATTCACATTAAGGGAAGGCATCTGTGGTCAGCACTGGTACTACGCTACGGTCCGTCATAACAACGGCCACGGCCTACTCTGGGAGGGAAATGGACACAAACACTATGGATGACCACAAGGCCTTCTTCAGTTATGTTACACATATGGACCACATGCCTCAGATATGCTCTGTGTTAATACACACCTACTTAACATTTACCAAACACACGGATATTGGCAACAATCTTGCAGACATGTTCGGTGCACGTATCCCCCCTCCTTCTCCCTCACCAGTTGAAATATTTATCACAGCTGGATGTAACCTCCCTATCATCTCACATGTCCAGGTGAGGGCCACCCTCAGCAGAGAAGAACACACAGCATCACTGTGACCTCATGGTATCCCTGGATGTGTGCTACCTGCACTCCGAGAGGACATACAACCACATATAACACTGAAAATTTATCTTGGCCGTACTACAGGATATGTACCTGGACAGTGGCATACAGCAACAGTGGTCCCACACCACTAAGGGGGCACCTCGACTGACCCTGGGAATTACCACATCAGATGCATAACGGGCCTGGTCTGCTAAGCTATGGAATTATGCAGTATGGGATGCATATGCAGTGATATCGGGTACCTGCAGACACTTGTTCCCAGCCAGTGTGCCTTTGGGATGGGCTGATCCTGCCTTTTGAACCTGACTGACCTTTCAAAGCAGTCACTACAGCCATTGCTGGGGCAACGCACAGACAACTGCTGCCAGGATCATGGCCTAAGACTGATTGACATGTAATGTATGGTCATCCCCTTTTCGTGGAACTACGTACACACAACATATCACATGGACATACCCGTGGATACAGACCTATGACACATTTGGAGGGTTCACAGTATTCACACTATTAACCTGCTACTTTGCATTACCTGTGTTTGTCGCAGCTGGTTGCATTACCACTGCTTCTGCTTGCTGCTGCTACTGTCAGTGCTGACAGCTTCGGGTGACAGAGTCACAGTGTATAATTTTATTTATTTATTTATTTTTTGCTCTCTCTCTCTCTCTCTCTCTCTCTCACTTCTCGGTCTCCCTCTGTCTGCTTCCAGACAGTGCAATGAATGTATTGCATGTGTGCAGTGTTAGCACTGGATGCTTTTGTAGGTATCTGCATAGGTCCATGTGATGGCCTCTGCACCAATTGTAAGCCAGCATTTGCTAATTGCATATAGCCAGTTGTGTACTGATTGCAGTTCTCACTGTGATTTCAGGTCAGTGCTATAAAAGGGTATGTGGGATAGGCGTTGCCCTTTCAGATTGTGAGGGCGGGGACCATGCTGGTATGCTGTGGACAGTGTTCTGTGAGTGTAAAGGTTAGTATCTCTCTCATGATTCAGGCTGTGTTGTATATTCACATTTCTCCATTCCTCTCTCATATTCCCTGTAGCAAGTGTGTATGCATAATGACTCCTACAACTATATATAGATATATATTTATATATATATATATATATATATATATATATATATATATATATATATATGTACATATACATACATTTATATATGTACTTTAACTGACATTATTATCTACAAGCTACCAACTAGCATGGCTGTTTCTGTTCACACACTACTATTATGGAAATCCAGTAGTTTTGACAGTAATTCTAAATTACATGCTTTGTGTACTACACATCCTATATTCCCTTTACATTCATCCCTACTATTACATGTTATATTTATTTTAGCACAATGTTCTTGTATAAGAGTCATGGCTTATTGGTAGGTCATACAGACTAGTGTTTCCAAGGTCCTGGGTTCGGGACTGACAGTAGGAATTTATTTTTTGCAGGAGGGATGTAGGTAAGGCCCATAGCTGCCCATTTCTTCATCAGCAACAGCTGTGCATATGTATGTAATTTGGTGTGACATTTGAAACCTTCCACCCCTGAGAGAGGTGTCAGGACAACAATAATACTTGTTGTTAAGCCAATTGTAATTGATAGATTCCATGTCCAGCAGACATGTGTGCGGAATGGGCAGCTATGTATGGGGCGTAATTTTTTTGTGGGTACAGAGTGCCCTTTTTTTTTTTTTTCAGGTGAGAGTGGTATGTCAGGTGAAGAAAGTCGGTACAGCTGGGGAGGTAGGTTGGGTAGGTAAACAGACAAGACAAACAAGACGCATACAGGGGCGGTGTATGACACGTGTGGGGGGGGGTTACACAATTGATGGGGACGGAGCTTTGGATATCCAGAGCCCATGAGCCCACAGATGGCAACAGTGGAACTGATATCCCCACCCATAGGCAGTTGCCACTGTTCCTTCACTGCCCAGGACGGGGCTGTGCTGGGGGCTGTGTAGGCCGGGCAACAGGCATGCCCGTTAGTTGTGCCACCCGTGCCTCGAGCTGGCATAGGGGCTCGAGAACAGAGTCCCGAATCTCCGTACGCACCACAGTCCGGACGCTACGGAGGGTGAGTGGTGGTTCTCCTCCGGCCACACTTGCAGAGGGGGGGCGAGCCCCATCCCATGCAGCGCTTCCACCCGCAGGTGGCACAGGGCCACCGGAGGAGGGTCCTGACTCGGCACTAGTGCCAGGTGCACTCGCCAGCTGAGGTGGGAGAGGTGGGTCCGCTGGAACCCGCCTTCCCTGTCGTCCTATGTTTTGCATTATGTCATGACAGTTTGGGTTAGTGACATATAATACCATTCACAATTAGTTGTAACAGCATGCATTAGTATTCCCATTAACCAAACACCCAGATATTCACACCATTGAACAGCGTGCATAACACATGCATAATTTGAACAGAAATACACAGTCCAACAACATGCAGGGTTAATTGATGGCAACAGGCCATCAGGTTTGGATGTATGAACAGGGCAGATGCGTCAACGGACATGCAAATATATATGACCCAACAGGACAAACGTCCAGGGCTGTTAATTGTGATTGCACATACCATTTTCACGTGGAATGGGTTATATGTGGTTATAGGGTGGGGTAAAGAAAATAATATTAACACCTTCGAATAACAATACATATGCTGTACATTTCTAATAGCTACAGTTATATACACACTACTGTTCTAAAGTACAGTTTTGTACCTACCATAAATGTAGATGTCCGAACTGGATAGCATCTGCAGTCATAACAAGTGGGTTGTCCTGTCGTCAGGCAGCCCTGCAGTCGGCCGGATTCCAAAGTCCGGGTCCGACTTCGGCTGATGTCGCACTCCACCCGACGTCATCTCTGTTGGCCTTCGGGTATAAAAGCATCAGCCGACGCCATTTTCCTCAGTGTTTCTTGCCCCAGATGCCAGTAGCCCTCTTGCAGGCTAAAATTTGGATAGATGCCAATGTTTCCAAATAGATAGAGGTAAACACAAAAATAAGCATATATATACATATATACAAACAAATACACCATAAAAGACTCCCCCCCCAACAGCTAGCTATTAGGAGGGTAAACACCCTAGGAGTACCACAGAGGGGAAGGAGGGTAATCCTGACTGCAGATGCTATCCAGTTCGGACATCTACATTTATGGTAGGTACAAAACTGTACTATGTCCTTCATGGATGCATCTGCAGTCATAACAAGTGGGTAGAATACCATAGCCAACTAGGGGAGGAGGATAAAGGTAGATTATGGTGTGTTTAGGATCCCTTGCAGTACAGCAGTGGCAAACCCTGCTCGGGATCTGGAATATAGAGGCAAATTATAATGCTTGGCAAATGTATGCACGGAGGTCCAAGTAGCCGCCTCAATAATGTCTTTGGTTGCCACTCCTCGTAAGAAGGCTGTGGTAGTGGCTGTTGCCCTTGTAGAATGAGGTCTTATGTTCTGTGGAATTGGTTTTCCATGGAAGGAGTAACAGTATCGTATGCAATTTCCTATCCATTTGGAGATTGTCTGTTTGGAAATAGCTTTTCCTTCCCTTCCTGTTGCATAGGCTACAAAAGTTGGTCAGTCTTTCTGCTATTTTTGTTCTGTCCAAGTAGTAGCGTAGCTGTCTATGTACATCCAAGGTATGCAGTATTCTTTCCCTCTGTTTTGTGGGTTGGGAAAGAAGGTAGGTAGGTGGATTGCCTGGTTTAAAGATACTCTGGATACCACCTTGGGCATAAATGTAGGATTAGTCCTCATGGACACTCTATCTTGGTGGAAGATTAGGAAGGGTTGCACTGCCATTAAGGCCTGTAGTTCTGAAACCCTCCTTGCTGAAGTAATTGCCAGTAGGAAAGCAGTTTTCCATGACAGGTGTTGTAGGTCTGCTGTTGCTGCTGGTTCAAAGGGTGATAGTGTCAACTTTTCTAGCACAAAGTTTAAATCCCAAGCTGGTAATGGTGGTTTCCTTGGAGGTTTTTCATTCTTGATTCCTCTGAGGAACTGCCTGAGCAAAGGGTGCGAAAAAACAGGTGGATCAAAGCTGTATTCTGCTGAAATAGCTGATGCATGTATCTTGATGGAGGAGTAGGACAGGCCTGAATGAAGAAGTTCGGCCAGATACTCCAGAATGTTAGGCATATCTATGTTTGACACATCTTTTCCTCTTTCCGTACTCCAAATGACAAACCTTTTCCATTTTCCAGCATAGTTCCTTCTTGTTGAAGGTCTGTGTGCTTCAAGAATAATGTCTTTAACTCTTTGGGAAAGTTCTGGATTAGCTGCTGCTATGTGATGTTCCATGCAGTCAGTTGCAGCGTTTTAGGTTTGGATGTATGATGCTGTAGTTGTTCTGAGTTAACATCAAAGGCATCAGGGTATTGGCCACATATTGTTCGAGACATGCTCTTCAGCAGTGGGTACCAGTGTTGTCTTGGCCAGTTTGGAGCTATCAGGATTATCCTTGGACGTTCTTCCTTGATTTTAGTAGTACCTTGTGTATCAAAGGAAGAGGTGGGAATGCATATGCTGTTAGGCCTTTCCAGTTGAAGGAGAGTGAGTCCACTTTCCATGCTAGTGGGTGGAATGTCCTTGTGCAGAATTTTTGAGCTGGTGATTGAGAGGTGATGCGAATAGGTCTATCTGTGGCATTCCCCATTTCTTTGAGATGGTCTTGAAGATGTCCGGTGCAGCTTCCATTCGTGGGCATCCGGTGGTTCTGCTTAATATGTCTGCTAGAGTATTGTCTTTCCCCGTACAAATATTGCCTGTAACTGAATGTTGTAGCTGAGTGCCAGGGTCCACAGCTCCAAGGTCATTCTGCATAGGGGTATGAATGAGTGCCTCCCTGTTTGTTGATGTACCACATGACTGTGGTGTTGTCTGTCCTTATCATCAACTGGCCCTCTTTGAGGAATGGTTTGAACTTTTGGATTGCCAGTTTTACTGCCAGCATTTCTTTTAGATTGATGTGCAGGTGAAGTTGATCCTGTGTCCACAATCCTTGCACGCATTTGTCCAGCATGTGGGCCCCCCATCCTAGGTCTGAAGCGTCTGTTGTGATGGTCTGGCTTGGTTGGCATCTGCGAAAGGGTAGGCCTGGGTTTGACTGGCATGCCTGAGCCCACCATAGGAACTCCTGTTTTAAGCATGGAATTAGTGGAATTTCTGTTTCTAGACTGTGTCTGTGTTGGGACCATAAATTCTTTAGGTACCACTGTAGTTTCCTCATATGTAGTCTGGCAAATGGGACCAAGATTATGCATGATGCCATGAAGCCCAAGGCCTGCAGAACTTTTCTTGCTGTTAACTTGTTCAGTTTTGTTAGTGCCAAGAAGTAAAGAGGAAGTTCTTTTTGTTTTTCTGTAGTCAGGAATGCCATTTGTTGTACTGTGTCCAATTCCGCCCAAGAATGTCCTTGTTTGGGATGGTATCAGCCTTGACTTTTGTAAATTGACTGTGTATCCCAGTCCTTGTAGCAAGTAAATGACCCTTTGTAAATCTGTTGTCAGCTTGCTTTTGTTGTCCCCTTGTAGCAGGCAGTCGTCCAGGTATGGGTAAATTTGAATTCCCTGTAGTCTGCAATGGGCGATTACTGATGCCAGGCATTTTGTGAATACTCTGGGCGCAGTAGATAAGCCAAAGGGCAATGCTGAGAATTGATAGTGCTCTGATCCTGCAAGAAATCTGAGGTATCTTCTGCAGATTGGTCGAATGGGGACGTGCAGGTATGCCTCCTTGAGATCTAGAGTTACCAGCCAAGACTCCTTGCCCAGCATGGGAAGAAGTTGCTGTAGGGTCAGCATTTTGAATTTTGGGACAATGATGTATGTATTTAAGGTGGACAGGTCGAGAATTGGTCTCCAACTTTTTTCCTTTCTTGGAACTAGGAATAGTCTGGAATAGAACCCCTTTCCTTGTTCTGCTGTTGGCACTCTTTCCACAGCTCTCATGTTTGCTAACTCCATTATCTGGCGTAGAGCCTCTGTTTTTTGATTTGGAGGTAGATTTGGCATTCCTCTTTGACTGGTAAAGTGTGGAAGTGAAACCGGTAACCTTGATGTATGGTTTGTAAAATCCACTTGTCTTTTGTTATGTAGTGCCAGTTCTTTGTAAATAAGGTTAACTTTCCGCCTAGAGGAGCTGCTATTTGTTCCCTGGTAGGCGGAGTTAGGATTAAGTCACTGTGGTTGTGCTGATGTAGTGGCAGTGGCTGTGTCTGTGCCTCTGTTGTTACCTTGCCACTGTCATCCTCTGTAGGCACCTCCTCTGGATTGGTTTCTGCCTCTGGAACGTCTATTCCTGCCCCTTTGAAATTTTGTGGAGTCAGGAAAGGACCAATTTTTGGCAGGCCAGTTCCTGCTAAACCTTGGTGGTTGAACCTGCAAGAAATCTTTAACAGTTTGAACAGATTTTGCCTTTTCTTCCATTTTCTTCATAACCTGCTGGGCAGGTGTACCAAACAAACTTGTCTTGTCCATAGGAGCATCTAGCAACTTAGCTTTAACATGATCCGGTAAAGCTTGTTCCTTTAGCCATGCATGCCTTCTTATCACTGTGCCTGTCATGGCTGATCTAAATGAAGCCTCCAGTGCATCATAGCCACATTTTAAGGAATGGTTGCTAACCTGTTGTATGTTATTTACCATCTCTAATACATATTTCTTATCAAGAGATTCATCAGTGGTTAGTTTTTTAATTAACTGATCAAGCATAAACTCTTGGCATTGTATCATGTGAAACTGACAGTTTAAAGCTCTAGCTGAGAGAGTAGCTGAAGTGTAGACCTTTTTACCCCATCTGTCTAATGACCTTGCTTCCCTTTCAGAAGGAATAGGGTTTTTAGTTGTGGTCGCGGCTACTGCCTTGGGACCCTGGGATATAGTTTCTGGGTCTGCAAGTGGGGCCTTGTAAAGGTGGTGATGAGTATCTGGCACCCTGTAAAATCTGTCTGGTTTGGCAGGGGCTGGGGGTAAAGAATCTGGAGCGGAGCAAACATCATTGAAAGCATCATCCACCACAGAGAGAACAGGAGGTATAGCTAAGGGCCTGTGCTGTGGGAGGTGCAGAAAGGTCCTAAGTCTTTTTCTGGAGTCTGAAAAATTCTGTTGCTGCCATTGGAACTGTTCTCGCATGGCATGCAAGGTTTCCCCAAAGGAGAATTCTTCTGGTGGGGAAGCAGCTGGAATGGATTCTTCAGCATCAGAATCTTCAAAATTGGAGAAGGGAGCCTCTGGCTGGTCAGTTATGTCTGATTCATCAGCAGAATCATCAGAAGACACTGGCTCAGGGGACTCTGCCCTAGGTCTCTTCTCTGGGGGCTGAGAGGCCCTGTCTGGGTGAGATTGAGATCCTCTAATTAAAGAAATTAAATCTTCTGCCAAAGAAAGCATTTGAGAACTAGAAGAGGGCCTGGATGTGGGGGGTTTAACAGGCACTGATTTAGTAGTCTTGGCTGCTTTAGCCCTGGCGAAGGCCTTAATGGACATGGCTGCTGGAGGCCTAGCAGCACCACGTGCTGGGGTAGAGACATCCAAGGGGATGGTGTCTGATAAGTCAACCACCGTAGTGGGTAAAATTTCTGAAGTTGATTCAAGAGTTGTAGCAGGGGCCTCAGTTGTAAGAATAGGTTCAGCTGTACTTTGATCAGTTTTCTCGGTTTCGGCCGAAACCGAGACACTCGCGGTTTGCTTTACCGTGGTTTCGGCCGAAACCACGGACCGCGAGTGTCGGTCTTTATCTTTGCGTTTTTTGGTAGATTGGGTAGTCGGAGGATCCGACGGCATAATGTACGCAAAAACAGTACCGAAAAACTGTTCTGCAAACTCCGACCGACGCCTAAGCGTTCGTCGGTTGAAAGAGGCACAGGCCGAACAGGCTGCTACGTCGTGGGCTGGGCCTAAACAAGGCAGACAGTAAGAGTGGAAATCTTTATGAGGTATTTGTTTCACAGGTTAAACAATTGTTACTTTTTTCTGACACCGGCTGAGGCAAGAAAGAGTCCCCAACGGGGTACTTAGCTTTAGAAGTCTTCGAAGTAGTATTCGTAGAAGTAATCTCTGGATCCGACCGACCGCACTTGCGAACAGCTTCTGCTTCGGGCGCCACGCGGCAAGAAAGACTGGGGAAAATGGCGTCGGCTGATGCTTTTATACCCGAAGGCCAACAGAGATGACGTCGGGTGGAGTGCGACATCAGCCGAAGCCGGACCCGGACTTTGGAATCCGGCCGACTGCAGGGCTGCCTGACGACAGGACAACCCACTTGTTATGACTGCAGATGCATCCATGAAGGACATCTACAGTTTCCTATATGATAACTATTTCAACTTGGTGATAGGACTGTTACTGCAACATCAATATACATTTTATTGTTCTTCATACACATTCATATCTAGCTTTGTTCAGCTACATCATCCTGCTACATTTGCTTTATATAGCTGTAGACAAGTGTGGATGTTTGGTATATCAGACAATCATCCTATCTGCATATTGCAGACTGAGAGCAACATATCCAGATTTTGGGATACACATTCCAGATGCAGCAACACTTTGAACAGATTTCGCATTTTGGTTTTGAATCTCACATGCATTTCATTCTGTCTTGACTGCAGTATACTTTATTCAGGGGTTATTACTACTGTATTGCTGGATTCATGACACTTTCTCACACTCT